>NW_017619250.1:0-2500 GCF_001879475.1 Ipomoea nil
TTGCGGACTTTGTGCGGAACGAGTGTGCCTACGTTGCGGGCATATGCGGAACGAGCGTGCCTAAGTTGCGGACTCATGCGGAACGAGTGTGCCTAAGTGCCGGACTTGTGCGGAACGAGTGCCTAAGTGCCGGACTTGTGCGGAACGAGTGTGCCTACGTTGCGGCATATGCGGAACGAGTGTGCCTAAGTTGCGGACTCATGCGGAACGAGTGTGCCTAAGTTGCGGACTCATGCGGAACGAGTGTGCCTAAGTAGCGGACTTGTGCGGAACGAGTGTGCCTAAGTATCGGACTTGTGCGGAACGAGCGTGCCTAAGTTGCGGACTTGTGCGGAACGAGCGTGCCTAACGTTGTGCGGGCATATGCGGAACGAGTGTGCCTACGTTGCGGCATATGCGGAACGAGTGTGCCTAAGTTGCGGACTCATGCGGAACGAGTGCGCCTAAGTTGCGGACAGTTGCGGAACGAGTGTGCCTAAGTAGCGGACAGTTGCGGAACGAGTGTGCCGAAGTTGCGGACTTGTGCGGAACGAGTGTGCCGAAGTAGCGTGCCTACGTTGCGGACTCATGCGGAACGAGTGTGCCTACGTTGCGGGCATATGCGGAACGAGTGTGCCTAAGTTGCGGACTCATGCGGAACGAGTGTGCCTAAGTGCCGGACTTGTGCGGAACGAGTGTGCCTACGTTGCGGGCTCATGCGGAACGAGTGTGCCCAAGTTGCGGACTTATGGGGTACGAGCGGTGCCTAAGTTGCGGACTCATGCGGAACGAGTGTGCCTAAGTGCCGGACTTGTGCGGAACGAGTGTGCCTACGTTGCGGGCTCATGCGGAAACGAGTGTGCCCAAGTTGCGGACTTATGGGGTACGAGGGTGCCTAAGTTGCGGACTTATGCGGAACGAGGGTGCCTAAGTTGCGGGCTTATGCGCAACGTTGGTGCCTAAGTTGCGGACTCATGCGGTACGAGGGTGCCGAGGTTGCGGAATTATGCGGTACGAGGGTGCCGAGGTTGCGGACTTATGCGGAACGAGGGTGCCGAGGTTGCGGAATTATGCGGTACGAGGGTGCCCAAGTTGCGGAAAGTTGCGGTACGAGGGTGCCCAAGTTGCGGAAAGTTGCGGTACGAGAGTGCCCAAGTTGCGGAAAGTTGCGGTACGAGAGTGCCCAAGTTGCGGAAAGTTGCGGTACGAGGGTGCCCAAGTTGCGGACTTATGCGGAACGAGGGTGCCGAGGTTGCGGACTTATGCGGTACAAGGGTGCCGAGGTTGCGGACTTATGCGGTACGAGGGTGCCGAGGTTGCGGACTTATGCGGTACGAGGGTGCCGAGGTTGCGGACTTATGCGGTACGAGGGTGCCGAGGTTGCGGACTTATGCGGTACGAGGGTGCCGAGGTTGCGGAAAGTTGCGGTACGGGTGTGCCGAGGTTGCGGAAAGTTGCGGTACGGGTGTGCCGAGGTTGCGGAAAGTTGCGGTACGGGTGGGCCGAGGTTGCGGAAAGTTGCGGTACGGGGGTGCCGAGGTTGCGGAAAGTTGCGGTACGGGGGTGCCGAGGTTGCGGAAAGTTGCGGTCGGTACGGGTGGGCCGACGTTGCGGAAAATTGCGGTACGGGTGGGCCGACGTTGCGGAAAATTGCGGTACGGGGGTGCCGAGGTTGCGGAAAGTTGCGGTACGGGTGGCCGAGGTTGCGGAAAGTTGCGGTACGGGTGGGCCGAGGTTGCGGAAAATTGCGGTACGGGGGTGCCGAGGTTGCGGAAAGTTGCGGTACGAGGGTGCCCAAGTTGCGGACTTATGCGGTACGAGAGTGCCCAAGTTGCGGAAAATTGCGGTACGGGGGTGCCGAGGTTGCGGACTTATGCGGAACGGGTGTGCCGAGGTTGCGGAAAGTTGCGGTACGGGTGTGCTGAGGTTGCGGAAAGTTGCGGTACGAGGGTGCCGAGGTTGCGGAAAGTTGCGGTACGAGGGTGCCGAGGTTGCGGAAAGTTGCGGTACGAGGGTGCCCAAGTTGCGGACTTATGCGGAACGGGGGTGCCGAGGTTGCGGACTTATGCGGAACGAGGGTGCCGAGGTTGCGGACTTATGCGGAACGAGGGCGCCCAAATTGCGCACAGTTGCGGACGGATGCGGAAAATATCACGCAACAGAGGTTTACCCGCCTGCCACCCCAGTACTTTTACGACGGTTCTGTGTTATGCCTTGGCCTATGTCGTTTTACGTCGTTCTCGTGCCAAAATGGCATATACATTTGTTTTAGAGCTTATTGTACTATTTAATTAGTGAGGCAAACGATATGCCATATATTCCTCTCACATTCCCAACAATCCCAAGTACTTGGCTAAGTCAGACAAGGAACTTTGCGGACAGCTGGGCATAAATTTGGACATCGTCGTTTTCAATGAAATAATCATCCAAACGCTTTGAAATTTACCAAGCATTGTTAAAATGCTCTAAACTAAAGGACCATGCAATAACATTTGAAAAAAAATGCACGGAACCACCCGAA
>NW_017619251.1:0-115000 GCF_001879475.1 Ipomoea nil
CACGTTAGAAACACTTGATATGGTTCAAGGATGATATACGTAAAGTTTGGCTTGCATGCAAACGTGGGAACTATCAAACCCAGACAGATAAAGATATGCGATAAATCGTAATCGGGTTAGTTCGCAGTTAGAATAAGCATGCACAAAATATATGAGCAGTAAGTAAATAGAGAGAGAGATTTATAGTGGTTCAGAGGTGGTGTAATCCTCCTAGTCCACTCTTCTCCTTTCACTCCAAGGAGGAAATTCACTATTCTTCGATCACCCAGATACAATAGTGAATAAGTGTCCACCGACACTTCTCCGAGTGCTTCGCACAAAGCTACACTCCCCAAGGTTTTTCGCAAGCTCCTCTTGTTACTCGCCTTCCGAGTACTTCGCACCAAGCTGTACTCCTACACCACGAGAACTACGCACAAAGCTACGCTCTCACAGGGTTTTCACAAGCTCCCCTTGTTACTCTGCCCTTTACACCGAGTGCTACGCACAAAGCTACACTCAACCAGGGTTTTTCACTCTCTCTAGTTACTCCGCCCTCTTTCTACACTCAGTAGAGAAGTTACAAAGAGATAAATTTTTCTCTCACTCAGACTTGAATTCTATCGTATATAGCTCAATATATCACTTGATGATTGATTGGATATTCTTTTTCGTATTCAGCTTTGTTCAAGTGTCTTTTGTCTTCAAGTCTGCTTGGGCAATTTATAGCCAATGAAAGCTATTTGCCCGTTGATCAACTTTCGATCTCGATCGTCCATTTTGAATTGTAGTTGATCAAATAATATTGTCAACTTGATCTGAAATATTAGGTAGAAGTCTTTTCGCCTTTTGTCAGATGATTTGAATATTTTGCCCGTTGCCGTGTCTTGAATTTTGTAGCCTCCAAAATTTGAATAAGTTCGGCGCGGCAAGCTTGATATTTCTTGTCCTTCATAAATGTTCTGACATGTCAAGTTGATCAAATAATTTATCTGCTGATTCTTGCTTGAGTATGAAAAATATCTCGTGAATCAGCCTTCTTCGAGCGTCTCCGGTTCCACCGTAAAAAGTTGATGTTCAGATGAAAATATATCAGTTATTTTCTCCTTCATGATCCTTGTAGAAATATATTGGAACCTCTGTAAAACTTCATAGTTGTTCATGGTGAGATGCTCTGTTTCGATTTTATGCTTGGTCCACCATACTTGGTGTGTTTCTTCATCTGGTGCATGGCTCTTGTGAGACTTGTGCATTCACCTTGTTAGTCTCCGGCTAGTCTCCAGTCTTTTAGTCTAGTCTTAGCTAGTACTCCCAAGCTAAAGTCTCTCAGCTAGTCAGCTCCCAAGCAAGGTAAAAATGCTTCACTTGAGATTCAAACTTAGATCATTTACCATAGCTCACACGTATCATCCAACTCCTCTAGCATGGTTCTTGGTGACTTATCCGCATCATAATTGTGTTAAGCTATAATCCCGCTTAACTTCTTCAAATAAATTATGATCTTCAGACTTGTACATGGGTTGCATGATATGGGTGCACCATACTCTGTAGACTCAACTGACTCAAATAGAATAAAAATGGGGACTACTTGATTTTTCAAAAATACATTCGGCTCATCAAAATTTACAATATATTCCTAACAATTTCCCCCTTTTTGATGATGCCGAAACTTATACCCAAGTCATTTTGGCTTTGTCAATTTTGAAAAATAATTTCTTTTAATTGCTTTTATTTCGACTAGCCAATTGACGGGTTTAACAAAAATTGAGACTTAGAGATTTTTAATTGGACAATCCTAAACGTATATATGAGACTTTGATCGTGGGGTTTGCATTTTTCTTTTTAGCTTGAATTTTTCTTCCCCCTAAATTTTATATTCTCATTTTATACGTGTTACAAATTAATTCTAAGTCCAAATTAAAATCTTTAAACACAAAATAAAATAAAATAGCTAAGACACACTAGATAAGTATGGTACCAAATTTTGTCATGCATTTCAACCCATTTTAGCTTAGCATAGATATCGTATCAAAGGATAATGTGCTAGCTAAATAACTTATACACCAAAAAATTATGAGATGTGTCAAACAATTTTTACCTCCCTCTTAATTTGCATTGATGTGAGCCTATTTCTTGAAGTCATTTCGTAGTTTTGTTTTGGTACGGGCTCACTTGTCCAATGATGTAGTAGCCATAAGCTTCTCTTATGTTTCTCCTTCAACACACCGGCTTCGTGCCAAGTAATGCACTCATCAAAGGATCGGCCATCACTCATTTGTTCACTCCATGTCCGAACTCGGTTTGAAGCTCTTGTAATTTTTGCATTCTTGTGCAATTGGCTTCGGCATTGGTGCATTCGGCGTGGTGGTAACACATCATGCGAGGTTGAGCTAGAACTAGGACAAGTACCTTTAGATAATCAATCATGCTCACACGGCCCTTTTCGACCTCTTGTTGTTGTTGGTCGAATGAGTTCCACCAATGGTCCTCTCTGTGGAGCTCTGGTTGTGATGCATAAGCTTGAGGTACAAAATGACTTGCTAATCCTTCCCCCTTTTCGGCAGCATTAAAACTTTTGAAAGCTTTCCGAGGAAGAATTTTGCTTATCACGAACACCTTCAAGAAGGTCCATGTTGATGTGGGATTGTTGTAGAAGTCCCTTCATTTGTTGCTCCAATAGCTTGAGCCTTGAAATTGTTTCGGACCAAAGCTTTCCCATTTCAACAAACAATTCATCACCTCATTCTTCAACTCCTCCTTTGCCGTATCAATCTCATTTTCAATAGGCCTTGCCTATTAACAATTGCAAAGCACGTCCACCATTCTTTGTGATAGCCATCAAGCTTGTTGTCCATGGCATCCATCTTGGTGTTTAATCCTCCGTAGACTCTTGAAGAATTACCTTGACATCTCCAACAATTCTTCCCGTAAGGATTGAACATTGAACAATGTTTCACTTGCATTGGTGGTGTTGGATTCGGCAATGTGTGAGTAAAATCATCTTGAGGAGTGTAAGCATTGTCTCGGCAAGATTTGGTTCGGCCTCCTCATTATTGTAGCAAAGCATCAAGGTGGTACGGTTCCTTGGGTGATCTTGATCATAGAACTCACAAGTGGTTGGCAAGGTAGGCAAATTTCGTGCTTCATCCAAATTCAAAGAGATTTGATGGCTCGGTGCACTCTCATTATCATGAATAGATCCCGTAATCTCCGTTGCGGGATGGGAAAGCAAGACTCATAGCTTAAGTTTCTCATCCCCAACAGTGGCAGGATACGGGTCTAATCTCCGGCAATCCTCCATCATCAATCCGTGCCATAGATCCCTCTCCGGGTGCCCTTCGAATTTCCTCCATTGAATTAATAGTTGCCCGGCGAATTTCATTAGGATCAAATTCTCCAATTGGCACTTCGATGCGGCTTCAACATGACATTTTCTCGGTCCTTTTCTTTCTTGCAAGCTTGTCAAGAACAAGAATTAATTACCGATAAACGGGTGGCTCGGGCAGATCACGTGTACCTAGCCAACTCAAGACTAGTTCCTCCCTTCCAAGGTTTGGCCCATTGTCTCGGCCAACTATTGTGATCTCCCAACCTCCAAGCTCTCCAAGTTAGTGCACGTTCAAATTCCTCCAAAAGTACACTGTCCGCCCCAATTGTTGGTATGTTCTCAACACTCCAACCTCAACTTGGTCACACTCAACTGCATCAACCTCCAATCTATTGCTCCTTCAACTATCAACTTCTAGGACAAGGGATTCGGTTTGGAAGGGTAAGGGTCTTGTGGTTATTGGTGGCTTGATTGTTCTTCATTGATCGAATGGCAGGGGTGTTTGATCCTTCATTGCTTGGCTCTCGAATAAAGGTCTAAGGGCTAGGGAGGGGTTTGAGAGTTTCCTTTTTCGGGTAGGCTTGGTATTGTGGGTACGGTGGGATTTTTGGGTTCGGTTGTGTTTGGCCGAAAGAGGTAATTGTGGTTTGTGACATGTTTGGCTTTGGATAAAGTCACATTTTTGTCCTCAAAATTTCACCAATTGCAAAACCATAACCGATTTCCTGTTGAAACCAACCATCTACCAAAGGTTTTGCCTTCTTCAAGATTCACACAATCTCCCAAACACAAATGCACCCCAATCAACACAACATTATTCAAATAATATCCATTATCAACAATTTATCTCCCGACAACTTGTCACGGCAATGGTACCTAGACTCAACACACTTGTGTATAATATCCAATAGGAGTCCGTAGTCCTTTTTCAAATCCTTTTATTGCCGTTTATCTTAGGAGCTAGCGGTGCGTTTGCATCGCGTACCTCGGCCCAAGTGGCATTAATATCAAACACATGATTTTCTACCCAAATTTGTTTCAACAAGATTGAAAATCCTCCGAAAATCATCGATTTTTATTTCTACATCAACTCCTTTGACCATAGAAATAATTGAACCATTTTCAACTCTAGCATGCATATATAACTCGATCACCTCATCCTATAAAACCAACATATCTAAAGGTGCAAAAATTTAACAACCACAAGATTCAAGAGAGTTGATAATTTTTACCCCTAAAGTTTTGTCCTCCACTTGTTTGTTGAAATCGGTGATGTCGAGTATCATTCCTAAGCACACGGCTAGACTTCCTTGTCCCTCCGGTAGTGATTGTCTCCATCTCCACTTGATCAACCTCCATTTGAGTAGAACTTGAGTTTAGGAATTTTTGGTGAAATTTGGGTGTTTCGGCGGTGATGTCCGAAAAATGGGTGAGGGGTATGGGTATTTGGATTTAGAGGATATTTGGGTGAGATTTTGGGTTTGGGTGATGGTTTTTTATGTATAGAAGGTTTTGTGTAGAAGATTTAGGATGGGTATAGAAGCATTGGAAGATGTTTGGCTCTTCTTGTTCGAAAATCCGGCCGGCGAGAGGAAGAAGAGAAGATTTACTTTTTGGGTCTCCTCTTCTACCCGTTAGAATTGAGGGAAAAACATGTGCGAAATTACTCCTTTGCCCTCTAGTGGATGGAGAGAGAGTATTGATCTCCTTGAGGATAAATTCGACCTTCCACATGATTTAAATTTGCCAGCTCAGATTTAAATACTCCATTTGTGAGTACATGGCGCCAAAAATTGTGCTTCAAATAACCGCCAACCTGGAGCAAATCAGATAAAAAAAATCTCGAAAATAATCTGTTAGACCAATAAATATATTCCAGATAAATATTATCATCTCGATTTCATATTTCAATAAAGCTGATATATTTTCTGAAAAGAAACCTGATAAAAATTTTGGACTGACAGATACCTAATATTCTGAAAGGCTTCAAGTTCCAAACACATTTAAAACATTTGACTTTCTATATTTGGGCCTAACCTTTTTGACATTTGATACTTCAATTCAAGCAATCATCAGAATATTTATAGAAACCCATATAACATGCAAATTTCTAAATTCCCCTAAACAGATGCTTTATCTAAAAATTAACCAAAAAGATTTGTTCCCCCTTAATTGCATACTAAGCTCAAATTAATTAATTAAACACACTTAGAATAAATCACACAAATTAATTATTCTAAAACGTGACAAAATAAATTGATACATATTTCACATAATTAAATTACAAACACATGTACGCAAATTTCGTAAGATAAAATTTTAACACATTTAGACACATAAATTTACGAAAACATGTACACAACTAAATACATATCACACGAATAGTAGTCACATAAATAACACATTACATGCATAGTGCGAAATATATTAAGAGTTTAGAAAAGCTTAGCTCATTTCGATCATTCCCATTTCATGCTTAGAGTTGCAAAACGAGATTCACACAACGGCTTTGTGAGAATGTCGGCAATTTGATTCTCCGTGGGAACATGATCGATTCTCAAATCTTTCTTTTCGACGTGCTCTCGGATAAAATGGTGTCGAACGTCGATATGCTTGGTTCGTGAAATGAAGCACCGGATTTTGGGTTATGGCGATTGCACTAGTGTTATCGCATAAAATGCTAACATTTTCGCACTTAATCCCATAGTCCAATAATTGTTGCTTCATCCACAGGATTTGTGCACAACAACTCCCAGCTGCAATATATTCGTCTTCGGCAGTGCTCGTAGCTATGGAGTTTTGCTTTTTGCTAAACCAAGAGACCAATCCTCCCCCTAAAAACTGGCATGTTCCTGAGGTACTTTTTCGGTCTATTTTACAACCTGCAAAATCTGCATCTGAATAACCAGTTAGTGTAAAATCTCCTTCTTTGGGATACCATAATCCCACATTGATTGTTCCTTTAAGATATCGAATTATCTTCTTGGTTGCAATCAGATGACTTTCTTTGGGCTTTGATTGGAATTTGCGCATACGCCAACCGAGTAGGATATGTCCAGTCTGCTTGCCAGTTAAGTATAGCAACGATCCAATCATCCCTCGATACATCGTTTGGTCGACATCTTTTCCTTCATCATCTTTATCCAAATTTTGAGATGTACTCATGGGAATTTTGACTGAGGATTTTCCATCTACGCCAAATTTCTTGATAAGATCTCTTGTGTACTTGGCTTGATTTATGAAAATTCCTTCTTCAAGTTGCTGACTTGCAGTCCCAAAAAGTAATTTAATTCTCCCATCATACTCATCTCGAACCTATTCTGCATGAGCTTAGAAAATTTCTCACATAAAGATTTATCAGTACTTCCAAAGATAATATCATCAACATAAATTTGTACTAATAAAATGTGATTATTTTCTTGAATTCTAAAGAGGGTTTTATCGACTAGACCTTTGGTGAATCCACAACTAATTAAGAACATCGACAAGGTGTCGTACCAAGCTCGTGGAGCTTGTTTTAACCCATACAATGCCTTCTTTAATTTGTAGACTTGATCACCAACGTCTTTTACCTCAAAACCGGGTGGTTGTTCGACGTAAACTTCTTCTTCAAGTAAGCCATTGAGAAATGCACTCTTTACGTCCATTTGATATATGATGAAATTCTTGTGCGCTGCATATGCTAGGAATATTCGGATTGCTTCGAGTCGTGCAACGGGGGCGAATGTCTCATCAAAATCAATGCCTTCTTCTTGTGAGTACCCCTTCGCAACTAATCTTGCTTTATTCCTAACAATGACGCCATCTTCATTTGCTTTGTTCCTAAAGACCCATTTAGTGCCAATTACATTTTGGTGCGTTGGTCTTGGAACAAGTTTCCATACGTCGTTGCACTTTAATTGATCTAATTCCTCTTGCATGGCATCTATCCAACTTGGATCGGCTAAGGCTTCATCAATTTCTTTTGGCTCCAGTTGTGATAGAAAATATGAGAACATTGCATCCCTTGTTACTTGTTCGTTCCTTGTAGATGATCGCGTTTTTACTCCGTCTCTCGGATTTCCAATGACTAAGTCATGTGTGTGACTTCTTAGCCATTTTCGATTTGGTTGGAAACTTATTGGATTCTCAGAGTTTCCTTCCTGTTGAAATACCACTTGATGTGATTCCATTTGTTGCGAATTGTTGACGAGTCCTTCATCGGGTTCATCTACTGGGATTTCTTCCACTTGAATTCCGGGTGCAATTTCGGTTGTAGGTGTGAGTGATATTTCGGGTGTCACATTGGATATTGCCTCAATTTGGTGAGTGCCCATATCACTTGATTCTTCTACATCCTGCAACACAGTATCTTCCAACATATCATTAGACTTATTTAAATCACGATTACCTTCACTATTTTTGCCATTATTGTCGTGATTTTTGTCGAACACAACGTGAATTGATTCTTCTACCACCATGGTTGCTTTGTTGAATATTCTATATGCCTTGCTAGTAGATGAATATCCTAAGAATGTTCCTTCGTCTGCTCGCTCGTCAAAAGTCTTTAACTGAGACTTTCCATTAACAAGTACAAAACATTTACAACCAAATGTATGAAAATAGGTGAGATTGGGTTTTCTCCCTTTCCATAATTCATATGGTGTTTTGTTATAGGACTTGTGGATTAGACTGCGATTTTGAGTGTAACACGCCGTATTGATTGCTTCGGCCCAAAATCTCTTTGGTAGTCCGGCGTCTGATATCATGACTCGTGCGGCTTCCTTGAGTGTTCGATTTCTTCTTTCAGCTACGCCATTTTGTTGCGGCGTTTGTGCGGCAGATAATTGATGTAATATTCCTTGTGAGTTGCAGTACGATTGAATCACTCTGTTCACGAACTCTGTTCCTCGATCGGTTCGTATTGTTGCAATCTTCATGTCTTTTTCAACTTGCAGTAGCTTCAATAGCTCTGGCAACTTTGATAAGACTTCATCCTTTTTCTTGATGAATATTGTCCATGTGTACCTGGAAAAATCATCAACAACAACTAAAGTATATTTTTTACCACTTATACTTACTGGGTCTACTGGACCAAATAAATCCATGTGCAGTAGACTTAAGGGTCTTGATGTTGACTCTTGAGCTTTGGCTTTGAAAGATGTTTTGATTTGTTTTCCTTTCCGGCATGCCGTCACATATTTGATCTTTCTTGAACACAATATTGGGTAGTCCTTCGACTAGCTTATTTCTGGCAAGCTTGTTGATGGTTTTGAAATTCAAATGATTTAGCCTTCTGTGCCATTCCCAACTAGCTTCATTCGAATTGTTTGCTATCAAGCATACGGATTCCTTTGTTGTACTCCAATCTACAACGTACATATTCTTCTTTCTTGATCCGGCAAGTACGACTTCATTTGTAGATTCGTCTTTGACTTGACATTTGCCTTTGTAAAATTCTACGAGATATCCTTTGTCGCAAAATTGACTTGTACTAAACAAGTTGAATTTTAATCCTTCGACATAAGATACGTCATCAATTCGTAGACTATTTTTCACAATTGCGCTGGTTCCTTTTGTCATTCCATATCGATCGTTTCCACCGAACACTACTTTTGGTCCTTCGATGCTTTTGAACTCAACTAGACTAGCTTTATTGCCGGTCATATGTCGAGAGCATCCGCTATCGAAATACCAAACTTCCTGCAAAAAAGATTAATTATTTTTAGGTACCCATACTTGTTTGGGTCCTTTAGTGTTAGTAATTTTTGGCATCCAAATCCACCTAGATCCCACTGATCCAAGAGTAGGTGATTTGTAACCATTAAAGACTTTATAATCATAACGCACTTGCGAATAATGCTTTGGTGCGGGTTGGGAAGCAAATAGTTGCTTGATCCTATGAAAAAGAGCAAATCTGGACTTGGTCCATGGTTTGTCTTCAAGCGACCAATCTTGTTCTAAGGGATATAATCTCCTAGCCCCAATTCTCGGAATTCTTCCCATATTCCTATGAGGTTTTGTTGCACTAGACTCATTGGCTCTCTTTTGAGATACAAATTTTTGCCTTTTAAAATTTTGTTGCCTATCCGAGATATTAATTTTTGGATTCGGCCTTGCAACATTTTTCTGGGCATTCATTTGATTACCAATTCCTTGTCTCATTGTGCTATACTGACTTTTCACAAATTTTACCACTGGAACTTTATTAATTAAAGTAGTAGTAGAATTAGTCAGTTTCACAGGGGTTTGAGAACATGATGGATCGTAGCCTAGTCCGGGTTTATCTCCAGCGGGTTTTTGCATGTTTACCATTTTATCCATTATTTTGGATGAATTTGTAAATGATGCAATTACTTCCCGAAGGTTATGTTCTCGAACCTCTCTAGCTTTACACTCTTCTTGAAGTCGAACATTTTCGGCTTTCAAGTTACTCATTTCATTTAGAGCATTTTGCAATTTTTGTGCCATTTCTTCCTTTTCAAGGATTAACGTATTATTGCGCTCTTTGATTTGAGTGTGAGTGGCCATAACTTTTTGACAATCTTCCATAAGACTTTGAAATGATTCTTGAGTCTGGAAAGAAGTGTCAACAGAGCTAAAAGAACTAAAAGAGCTAGAAGATTCCTCTTCATCGGTTTCACGCGCCATATAACATTCCTCATGTTCGGATGTATTGCTTACCAAACATAGTAGCGCCGTATCTTCTTGTGATGAATCGCTTTCGTCACTAGATGATTCTTCGGATTCACTTGCTTCTAGCAGATCGCTTATTAGTGCCTTCCGTTTGCCCTTTTTGAATTTCTTCTCTTTGGATTTGTATTCCACCTGTGGAGAAGTATTCGAATTTTTGTCCGCCTTGGGGTGTGGACATTCGGCCATAAAATGTCCAGGTTTTCTACAATAGTAACACACATTTGTGTTATCTTCGACCGGTTCCGTTCTTGATCTTCAATTCTCTCGAAAAGAATTTCCTTGTGGTGATCCTTTGTTCTTTCGCATGAACTTCTTGAATTTCCTAACAAATAAGGAAAATTGTTCGTCAGATAAAAAATCATTATTTACTACTGACCTTGATGAGGATGGTTGTTCGGCCATTAGTGCGGATGTTCGTTCATCACGTTCTTCTTCGACTCGTGTCTTCATTTCGAACTCATACGCCTTAAGATCACTAAGGAGTTTATCAGTAGATAATGTCCTTAGATCTCTATGATCGCGCATTGCGGTCACCTTCATATCCCAACTTGTAGGTAGTCCGCGTAACACTTTGAGCGATATTTCTTTCTGGATAATTGTCTTTCCCAGATCCGTGATTTCTCCAAGGATTTTGATCAATCGAGCTTCCATGTCGGTGATGCTTTCGTTTGGTAGCATTTTGAAATCTTCGAACCTCTTCATGGCGATGGTTAGTTTGTTATCTTTTTCTTGTTCGTCGCCTTCACCGATACCGATAAGTGTATCCCATATTTCTTTTGTTGTGGTGCACTTTCGAATCTTTGGGAATATGGTGTCATCTACGGCCTTGAACAAAATATCTTTGGCAATGTTGTCCAAATTATTTCGTCCTCTATCTTCACTTGTCCACTCCATTTTTGGCTTTGGAACATATTGTGGAGCATTTGGATCTCGTGCAACGGCAGTATTAACTTCCATAATTTGGATAGGACCATTTGTGATGACTTCCCACATTTCGTCATTTAGAGCAGATAAGTGCACCTGCATTCGAATTTTACAATCATCAAATTTGTCAAGTGAGAAAAGTAGATTTTGAGCGAGAACCATAACTCTCTTCATCTTGAAGATTTTGAGATCTATCTAGCAGTCAAAATTGACTCAAATAGACAACCGCTCTGATACCACTTGTTGGTCCCGAAAGGGTGGTGAGAAGTCTAGAGGGGGGGTGAATAGACTTCTCTAACTTTTCAAACTTTCTTCGAAAACACACAAAGCAAATAACACTTTGGTAATTTCAACTCTAAGTAACAAGCATCAACAAGATAAACAACTTAGAGTGTGCAGCGGAATAGGTAGCGGTAAAGTGTTATGCTTAATAGTGCGGTGCTCAAAGAGAGATTCTAAACATGCAACACGTTAGAAACACTTTATATGGTTCAAGGATGATATACGTAAAGTTTGGCTTGCATGCAAACGTGGGAACTATCAAACCCAGACAGATAAAGATATGCGATAAATCGTAATCGGGTTAGTTCGCAGTTAGAATAAGCATGCACAAAATATATGAGCAGTAAGTAAATAGAGAGAGAGATTTATAGTGGTTCAGAGGTGGTGTAATCCTCCTAGTCCACTCTTCTCCTTTCACTCCAAGGAGGAAATTCACTATTCTTCGATCACCCAGATACAATAGTGAATAAGTGTCCACCGACACTTCTCCGAGTGCTTCGCACAAAGCTACACTCCACTAAGGTTTTTCGCAAGCTCCTCTTGTTACTCCGCCTTTCCGAGTACTTTGCACCAAGCGGTACTCCTACACCAGGAGAACTACGCACAAAGCTACGCTCTCACAGGGTTTTCACAAGCTCCCCTTGTTACTCTGCCCTTTACACCGAGTGCTACGCACAACTAGGGTTTTTCACTCTCTCTAGTTACTTCACCCTCTTTCTACACTCAGTAGAGAAGTTTACAAAGAGATAATATTTTTCTCTCACTCAGACTTGAATTCTATCGTATATAGCTCAATAAATCACTTGATGATTGATTGGATATTCTTTTTTCGTATTCAGCTCTTGTTCAAGTGTCTATTTGTCTTCAAGTCTGCTTGGGAAATTTATAGCAAATGAAAGCTATTTGCCCATTGATCAACTTTCGATCTCGATCGTCCATTTTGAATTGTAGTTGATCAAATGATATTGTCAACTTGATCTGAAATATTAGGTAGAAGTCTTTTCGCCTTTTGTCAGATGATTTGAATATTTTTCCCGTTGCCGTGTCTTGAATTTTGTAGCCTCCAAAATTTGAATAAGATCAGCGCGGAAATCTTTGACATTTCTTGTCATTCATAAATGTTCTGACATATCAAGTTGATCAAATAATTCATCTGCTGATTCTTGCTTGAGTATGAAAATATATCTTCGTGAATCAGCCTTCTTCAAGCGTCTCCGGTTCCATCGTGAAAATGTTGATGTTCAGATGAAAATATATCAGTTATATTCTTCTTCATAATCCATGTAGAATGATATATTGGAACCTTTGTAAAAACTTCATTTTTGTTCATGGTTAGATGCTCTGTTTCGATTTTATGCTTCATCTGGTGCATGGTTCTTGTGAGACTCGTGCATTCACCTTTGTTAGTCTCCAATTTACTTAGTCTCCAGGTAGGTTAGTCTCCCAAGCTTAGCTAGTCTCCTTCTTGGTTAGTCTCCCAAGCTTAGCTAGTTAGTCTCCAATATGGTTTAGATAGTCTCTCATACGGTGGAGGTTGGTTAGTCTCCCAAGCTAGCTAGTCTCCTTCTTGGTTAGTCTCCCAAGCTTAGCTAGTTAGTCTCCAATATGGTTTAGATAGTCTCTCATACGGTGGAGGTTAGTCTCCTATACGGTTGAGGTTAGTCTCCCATACGATTTAGCTAGTCTCCCAAGCAAGGTAAAAATGCTTCACTTGAGATTCATACTTAGGATCATTTAGCATAGCTCACACGCGTATCATCCAACTCCTCTAGCATGGTTCTTGGTGACTTATCCGCATCATAATTGTGTTAAGTTATAATCCCGCTTAACTTCTTCAAATAAATTATGATCTTTCAGACTTGTACATGGGTTGCATGATATGGGTGCACCATACTCTGTAGACTCAGACTGACTCAAATAGATCAAAAATGGGGACTACTTGAATTTCCAAAAAATACATTCGGCTCATCAAAATTTACAATATATTCCTAACATAGGAGCATTTGATTTGTATGCTCTAGCTTGAGGGGGAGTGTTGGAAATATCTCCTTGAGCAGCCTCTCCTCAACCTCATTAAGGCAATATCTCCTTGAGGAGAGGAGTAGTTTTCTTGGGCAGATTGTTCCATTTATTATGTCTCTTTCATTTATTATGTATCATCCCTATGCTCTTTCTTTAGCCTATATATTGTTGTAATATGATGTTCCAAGTATGTAAGAAATAGAAAGTACTTTACACAAGACTACAATTCACCTCAACATCCTTATTCACCACAAGATTACTCTCCAAATTCATATCCCACACCCACTCATTACACACCATATCCCCAAGACAGTCAACCCCCATATTGTAACACCACAGATTTTTTTTAAACTTTTTTAAAACTTATATAATAAAGGTAATACTATTATTAATACCAAAATAGAGCATACTAAACATCAGAGTTTGGGGTGCTATGCCACATCTGAGCTGGAGAACTCAGATGCACAGGCTATACTAACTAAATATCCTCAACACAATGTCAATACATCATCATGGCGCGCAGGCCGAAAGGAAAACTATCTATCTATGCTTCGGTTCTCTAGCGCGCTCCGGAGTCTACTCATCTATGCCTGAAAGCCAAATATATCTGTTTAGCGAATAATGCTGGTAACCCACTCCAACGCGTTGAAATACAATATAGGTATATATATAAATATATAGATATAGGAAAACCATTTCGAAGCAGAAAGATATATACTTAGGAGACTCTAGCTTTAAAACCAGAAATAGACTCAACAAGTAGGGACAAGCACATTCAACAGATATAATCATGCATATAAAGATACTAGCATATATCCTAAGGTCACATGATTATTTCACGTCATTCATATCGTTATCCAATCATCATCTCAATCACATAAACACACTTTGGTGGTGCCGCAGGACCCTTCACGCGCCCATACACGAAGCGCCAGTGCATATAGCTCTGTCATGGCCTCGAAGCACCCTGCTTGTACCGCAGCACAAGGGGTCGATCGCAACCGACCAATGAACCGCAGCTCATCATAATATTTGATCGCAACCAAACAGTGGACCGCAGCCCAAAAGTGTATTTCTGATCGCAACCAGATTATGAACCGCGGTTCATGTAAAACGTTTGATCGCAACCAAACGGTAGACCGCAGCCCTATATAATATTTATATACCTGACCGATCGCTACCGGCATGGTTAACAGTTGGTATGGTTCTCAACCCATCCAACTGCCCATATAGCCAATTTGATCGCAATCAAATTGGGATATCATGCACACATAACACATAGCAAGTACATGCAACCCACATTAGCACATTGGGAACGGGGAGAGAAAACGTATAATAAACTTATGCGTGGTCATCCACATACTAGGAATAATCCTAAGGGGTTCATACATTATTCACCTAGGCCAACGGGATACCAATTCAACTAGCATGCAATACATAAGACTCTATTATCCTACGAATGGTACCCGAAACATCAAACTAGACTCAGGCACGATAAACGGAGTCCGTTGGGACACCACGAGGGTCGGGGAAACCACCATCCCACATTGGGATTTTCCAGCGGGTGCCCGGCGGGCAGTCGCCTGCCCACTGCCGGCCACGCCTATTTGGGGCAGCGGGTAGGTGGCGGGTTCCCCTACCCCCACCTACCCCCCACTGACTCTTTTTCAATATATTGGTCCCGGGATCTTTCGTGGAACCCGAAACCATGTTTAGACACTTTTAAACACAAATGAGGACACCATGTAGTCAAATAACGGATCAAAACCAAGAATCATATTGAACACATCCTAACATGACTTCTAAACATAATTAACACCCGAACATGCGAAATCCCACCCAATTATATCAAGAATATCACAATACGAAATCCCCAATGTAACCTAGGGCTCTAATCATATTCAAATCATCAAAATCATAGTTTATCTTTAAAATCAAGAACATCAAGATTTATCAAGAACATCACACAATTATAATCATCAAGATTATCAAGATCAACACATAAGATCATCTCATCGACATCAAGATCATATCATCATCATCATAAAAGATTTATCAAGACACAAGCAATAGAGAAAGAACCAAAGAAGAAGATTATAGCAAGGAAAATAGGTTTTGTTGAGACATGGGTTACCTCTTAGCCTTAATTAGAATCCTTGGCTATAAAGGGTCTTTCTTTAAGATCTCTTCTTCTTGATTTCTCCTATGGGAATTATTGAGAATTCTTGTGTGGTGAAAGTTATTGTGGTGTGAGTTCTAGGCCCCCCCTATGTCCTTTTATATATCTAAGAGTCCTAATTAGGGTCTGAATGATATGGATTTACTAATTCTATTTCTTATAGGACTAAGGGTTTGGTTTAGGGATAAGGGTCCATGGTCTATGGTGGACCCTTCCAAGTTAATTAATGGATTTTAATTCTCTTTTTAGGGTAAGAAATTAAATAATTAGTTTGGGTTAGAAGCCGTAACACGGGGTATTACACATATGATCGTCACACCCATTCATCAAGTGTTGAGGTATGGATTAGATAAGGAGACCTTAGCATTGGCTAGGCGTTGTGTAACACCCCGTGTTACGGCCTTTAATCCCAAATTAATTATTTAATTAATCCCGTTAATAATAATTAAAAAGGATTTAATTTGGTTAGGATTCCCTTTAATTAATTAATATGGTCCACCATGGACCATGGACCCTTATCCCTAAACCAAGCCCTTAGTCCTATAAGGAATAGAATTAGTAAACCCATACCATTCAGACCCTAATTAGGACTCCTAGATATATATATAAGGACATAGGAGGCACCTAGAAGTCACACCACAATAGATATCACCACACAAGAATTCCCAAGGGACTCCCCACCACCAAGCTTAGGGAGATCAAACAGATGGAAATCTTAGGGAAGAACCCTAATAGCCAAGGGAGGATTAATTAAGGCTAAGAGGTAACCCATGTCTCAACAAAACCTATTTTCCTCGCTGAAATCTCCTTCTTTGACTCCCTATTCTATACTTGTGTCTTGGTGAAATCTTCTATGATAATTATGATATGATCTCGATAATTGTTGGGATGATTTTATGTGTGATCTTAATGATCGTGATGATGATAAGAGAATCTTTATAATTATGGGGTGTTCTTGATAAATCTTTAAGTTCTTGATTTTTAAAGATAAAGCTTGATTTTTTTATTTAAATATGATTAGAGCCCTATTGGCCTAGGTGGAGGTTGTATGAACCCCTTAGGACTATTCTTAGTATGTGAATGATCACACGTAAGTTCATTTATACGTCTCCCCCTTCCCAATGTGCCAATACGTGCTACTATGTGTTATGTGATACATGATTCCCCAATTTGGTTGCGATCAAATTGGGAGTTCCTGAGCTGCGATTCAGAAGTTGGCTACGGTTAAATTGGTTACTCATGAGCTGCGGTTCATTTTCCTGGCTGCAGTCAGTGATTCACTTCTTGGGCTACAGCCCCATGGGCCTCGTGTGCAGATGGTCCACCGACTGGACGCGCTAGCGGTGTGTAGGGCCACCAGCCTGAGGAAGGCCATAGCCCACCGAATGAGTGATCAAGCGGTGTGTAGGGCTATGGTCGGCTGCGATCCACCGAGTGAAGGGCCAGCGGTGTGTAGGGTCGTAGCCTCTGAAGATCATCGCCCACCGAATGAGTCCCTCAGGCGGTGTGTAGGACTTGATCCGCTACGATCCACCGACTGTGCTCGTCAACGGTGTGTAGGGTCGTAGTCCCTAAAAGAGGATCGCAGTCCACCGACTGAGCGCGTCAGCGGTGTGTAGGACTGTGATCCACCGTCGATCTATCGGCGGTCTATACGGTTGGTTGTGATCAACCCCTTCATGCTGCGGTATGAGGTAGGGTGCTGCGAGGCCGTGTTAGTGCTATATGCACTAACCCTCATGTTCAGGGCATGCGATTGGTCTCGTGGCACCACCAAAGTGTGCTTGTATGATATGAATGATGATTGAATGATGTTGTGAATGGTCTAAAAGTGAACTGTGACCTTAGATACATGTTCTTTATGATATTATCTCTATATAACTGAGTATCCATGTTTAATGTGTTTATCCCTACCTGTTGAGTCTATTCTCGGTTTTAAAGCTAGAGTCCCCTAAGTATATATCTTCCTGCTTCAAAATGGTTTTCGCATATCTATATATATATTTACCTATATTGTATTTCAACGCGTTGGAGTGGGTTACCAGCATCATTCGCTGAACAGATATATTTGGCTTTCAGGCACAGATGAGTAGACCCCGGAGCGCGCTAGAGATCCAGAGCGTAGATTAGTTAGTTTCCCTTTCGGCCTGCATGCCATGATTTTGTATTGACATTGCTTTGAGGATATTTAGTTAGTTTAGCCTGTGCATCTGAGTTCTCCAGCTCAGATGTGGCATAGCACCCCGCACTTTTATGTTTGATTTTGGGATTTAATGAGAATTCACCTTTATTATATAAGTTTTAAAAAGTTTCAAAATTTCGGGGTGTTACAGTTGGTATCAGAGCCTAAATTTGACCCTAAGATAAGACTCTTAAGACCAGACTTTAGGAACATAGGATTCAGGAATCTTCGGACGCGCGGTGAGATTGTGAGCCTACCTATCATCACATAACCTCCCCTCACTTTATCCCTCATTAATTTAAAGAATTTCCCCCTTCGCTTATCACATCAAGGTAAGGGTACAACACACTAACTCTTCATTCCACATACTTGCCCTAGAAATTTGTGATGTCCTTGCATGCTTTTACCTGTTTTGTTGCTTATCACTCTTTGACTATCATACTTGATTATTTGCTTAAGCATATGTTCCTAATTGATTTTAGACCAAGTTAGGAACTGCATATTATTGCTTAACTATTTGATCAAACATGCGTTATTTGGATGTCTGTTGCTTGATAAAGTATTTTGGAACTTGCAATTAGTAATGTTATTCAGCTTATAAAAGCTCACTTGTCCTAATCATAATTGACCAATATAGTTAACTCACTAATAACCCGATAAGTACTTACATGAGTTTGCATGAAATTTTGGGGAACATTGCTTTAATTAGGAAGGGGAAGAATGGGGTGTGTGATCCTTATGATATCTAGTTGAAGTCTCCCGTGTTCCTTGTTAGTGTCATAATAATGTGATCCCTTGATACTTCTTATGTGTTTAACATGTAAATAACAATCTAATGCTTGAACATGAAAGTCAAATTATCTTCCTAATTGATTTGTTTATAAGTTACATAGTAATTATAGGGACTAATTCTATTTCTAGAAAATCTAAAACCTCGAATGCATTGCATATTAAGTTTTGACCCGAAAATCAATCTGAGTGAGACCGGTAGAAAATCGAGGAACCTAAACCATGTAGTCATCTAGAAATTATCCTTGGAAAAATATATTGCGTCCCTAAACTATCTTAAAACTATCCCTCTAGACTTTGGTCCATGTTGCATGATAGACCACAAGCTTCCCATACCTTGTTTAGAACCCTTTACCACTAAGATAAGGACCCCCCCTAAAACAAACATTTATACATAAATAAGTATATCACTACTATTCTAAATATATTCCCCTAAAAATCCTATATATATATCTAAAGTATGTAGTAAACCCCAATTACATTCATATGCTACCCTTACACCAAATTATTATTATTATTATTATTATTATTATTATTATTATTATTATTATTATTATTATTATTATTATTATTATTATTATTTTCATTATTGTTACACTCTAACCCTAATTGCCTAATCCTAAAAATGGTTGCGTCATATACGGTACGTCCCTATATGCTTATATATATATATATATATATATATATATATATGTGTGTGTGTGTGTGTGTGTGTGTGAATAAACCTGTGAGCCTATAGAACATCCTCCCTTATTCATACGTATTCATATAAATTGTTACAGTTATATTATATACAATAATATCCCCAGCCCCGAACCATACACATGTACCCTAGTTACGATAATCTTATATACATCCATGAGGTTGCTCTTAGCATATCCTAACCCTGAAATATCATTCCGTACAAATTACATCACTCTTATATGTATACATACACATATCCTGAGATAACCCTAATTCTACTTTTCCCCCCTCGCATGACCTCCCTGTTACCACTCCTACCTTCCCTAAATAATTAAAAACTTTAGCCTCATCATCAGGTCATCAATTAATTTAGGAATTAGCAATCAAGGGTCTTCAACTCTAAGTTGTTTAGGTATTCTGGGCTTCTAGAGGTAAAAATTATGCCTACCTAAAATCTAATTACCGCCGAGATAAAGCTAATTTTCCTAAGTGCTTGTGTGATTAAATTCTGTCAAGATTTCTCAAGATAAAACCTTTAGTACTTGTGAACCTAGGCTATCTTACTCGTAATTATTAAAGAATATTTGTATGCAAATTGCATGGTCCCATTTATAGGTGGAAATTTATATTTTTCATATGTATTGCATGTCAAATCACATAGCTCGCATGTTTATGTCAAAACACACACTTACACACATTCATGTACATATACAAAGCATGCTAGACAAAAACGATATGTTATAAGGCATCCCACTATGCATATATACAATATTATTAACTACAAGCAGTCTGCATATAAGTGCCAATACTTGTTATGTGATCACCCACCGTTATCTATGGTATGCAAAATAAAGGCCCTAATTCTATTGTCTCCCCAGAATTTATTTACCCCATAAAGAAGCAAGAACCTCCCCCCTAATTACTTACAATCTTTTCCCCAAAATCTGAATTTCGCTATCTGAATAATTGTTATATGATTTATGACCTTCCTGAATTTATATGACAAAAGTTTGGTTATGCCACGATATTAAGTACGTGAATTTAATTGTTAATCATGCACTAGTTAAACATGTTGAGTAATACATACGATTCCATAAGACTACTTATTATTTAAAACTTGAAATAGGTTCACATGCCTTCATACTCTATTCCTATGGACTTAAGAAATTGCATATTTTAGCATAATTACGACTATATACATAGAGGTATGACGACTTGCAGGTTCCGCATATAACATAATAGTTAATTATCAAACATGTTAGGCTTGTTATTTTGTAACTATGAATGTTGGTATAATTTGCTAAGCACAAAGATTAGACATAGATCCTACATATATGGCATCTAGGCTCACAACATGCTACACTACATAATTAAATGTTTGCATCCATTTGTAAATGAGGTTCGCCTGTGTTGATATATGTGCATATATACTTTATAATAATTATGTGGCTATCCGAATCTACACCCGCGTGGTATTTTCTTCTCATTTAGGTACATAAATAATTATATGATCGGTACAACTTGTGATCCTATATGTTAAATCATTATAAAATAATTAAATAAAGAACATGCCACGTGTAAGACTTCTATGTTATGTATTAGTCACCCATAAAACTTACATATTGTGTGTTGCACATTCGTGACCTTGTTATTTGGTGCATTTTGCTAGCACAATAGTTAGACTCAAACCCAGTGCATTTATATGTGTACGTGTATATATTTCCCATATAATACTTTCTTTATGAACTACTATACTAATTCGGGCTCTTTACCCAAAAAATGATTTCTAAGCTTCGGGGACGAAGCTCCTTGTAAGGGGGGGAGAGTGTAACACCCCGTGTTACGGCCTTTAATCCCGAGTTAATTATTTAATTAATCCCGTTAATAATAACTAAAAAGGATTTAATTTGGTTAGGATTCCCTTTCATTAATTAATATGGTCCACCATGGACCATGGACCCTTATCCCTAAACCAAGCCCTTAGTCGTATAAGAAATAGAATTAGTAAACCCATACCATTCAGACCCTAATTAGGACTCCTAGATATATATATATATATATATATATATATATATATATATATATATATATATATATATATATATATATATATATATAAGGACATAGGAGGCACCTAGAAGTCACACAACAATAGATATCACCACACAAGAATTCCCAAGGGACTCCCCACCACCAAACCTAGGGAGATCAAACGGATGGAAATCTTAGGGAAGAACCTTAATAGCCAAGGGAGGATTAATTAAGGCTAAGAGGTAACCCATGTCTCAACAAAACCTATTTTCCTTGCTATAATCTCCTTCTTTGGCTCCCTATTCTATACTTGTGTCTTGGTGAAATCTTCTATGATAATTATGATATGATTTCGATAATTGTTGTGATGATTTTATGTGTGATCTTAATGATCTTGATGATGATAAGAGAATCTTTATAATTATGTGGTGTTCTTGATAAATCTTGACGTTCTTGATTTTTAAAGATAAAGCTTGATTTTGTGATTTAAATATGATTAGAGCCCTAGGTTGAATCATGAATTTCGTATTGGGATTTTCTTAGTATATTTGGGTGGGAATTCACATGTTCGGGTGTTGATTATGTTAGGAGTCATGATAGGTCATGTTATATGTGATTATTGTTTTTGATCCGTTAATTGCCTATGTGGTGTCGTTATTTGCGTTTAAAAGTGTCTAAGCATGGTTTCGGATTCCACAAAGGATCCCGGGACGTTTTATTTGATAAAGAGTCAATAGGGGGTAGGTGGGGGTAGGGGGACCCGCCACCTACCCGCTGCCCAAAAGACACCGCCAGGTAGCGGGCAGCCGGCGGACAGACGTCTGCCCGCCGGGCACCCGCTGCAGGGAAGTTCGCCGCCGGCGGGTGGCCCTCCACCCACCGGCTACCCGCTGGTTTGTCACCCACCCCGGGTCTTTGGCTCCCCCGTTTGATGTTCCCCAATCCCCGTGGTGTCCCAACGGACCCCGTTTGTCGTGCTTGAATCTAGTTTGGTGTTTCGGGTACCATTCGTAGGGTAGAAGAGTCTTAGGAATTGCATGCTAGTTGAATCGGTAACCCGTTGGCCTAGGTGGAAGTTGTATGAACCCCATAGGATTATTCTTAGTATGTGAATGATCACACGTAAGTTCATTTAAACTTCTCCCCCTTCCCAATGTGCTAATACGTGCTACTATGTGTTATGTGATGCATGATTCCCCAATTTAGTTGCGATCAAATTGGGAGTTCATGAGCTCCGATTCAGAAGTTGGCTGCGGTCAAATTGGTTACTTATGTGCTGCGGTCAGTAATTCACTTATTGGGCTACAACCCCATGGGATTCGTGTGCAAACGGTCCACCGACTGGACGCGCCAGCGGTGTGTAGCGCCATCAGCCTGAGGAAGGCCATAGCCCACTGAATGAGTGATCAGGCGGTGTGTAGGGCTATGGTCGGCTGCGATCCACCGAGTGAAGGGTCAGTGGTGTGTAGGGTCGTAGTCTCCGAGGATCATCGCCCACCGAATGAGTCCCTCAGGCGGTGTGTAGAGCTTGATCTGCTACGATCCATCGACTGTGCTCGTCAACGGTGTGTAGGGTCGTAGTCCCCAAAAGAGGATCGCAGTCCACCGACTGAGCGCGTCAGCGGTGTGTAGGACTGTGATCCGCCGTCGATCTATCGGCGGTCTATACGGTTGGTTGCGATCAACCCCTTCATGCTGCGGTATGAGGTAGGGTGCTGCGGGGCCGTGTTAGTGCTATATGCACTAACCCTCATGTTCGGGGCATGCGATTGGTCCCATGGCACCACCAAAGTGTGCCTGTATGATATGAATGATGATTGAATGATGGTGTGAATGGTTTGAAAGTGAACTGTGACCTTAGATACATGTTCTTTATGATATTATCTCTATATAACTGAGTATCCATGTTTAATGTGCTTATCCCTACCTGTTGAGTCTATTCTCGGTTTTAAAGCTAGAGTCCCCTAAGTATATATCTTCCTGCTTCAAAATGGTTTTCGTATATCCATATATATATTTACCTATATTGTATTTCATCGCGTTGGAGTGGGTTACCAGCATCATTCGCTGAACAGATATATTTGGCTTTCAGGCACAGATGAGTAGACCCCAGAGCGCGCTAGAGATCCGGAGCGTAGATTAGTTAGTTTCCCTTTCGGCCTGTATGCCATGATTATGTATTGACATTGCTTTGAGGATATTTAGTTAGTTTAGCCTGTGCATCTGAGTTCTCCAGCTCAGATGTGGCATAGCACCCCGCACTCTTATGTTTGATTTTGGGATTTAATGAGAATTCACCTTTATTATATAAGTTTTAAAAAGTTTCAAAATTTTGGGGTGTTACACGTTGGGGAGTCACTATTGTACTCGATGATGACTTTGAGGATGACGGCTATCCCATAAGACCAAGTGAGGAAGAATATGCCAATAATCAATGTCTACTTCTTGATTATATCAATTGTTATGCATTTCTAATATGAGTGCCACAATTCGAGGTCATAACTGCCATGTTCAAGGTGGTGAAGTTGCCGCCGGCCATGTTCAAACTACCTTTCAAGTTGAAGAACTGGCGGACAAAGAAATTTTATCTGAGGCATAACAAAGAAGAATGCCCGACGAAAAGATTGTCTACAAGTGAAATGAAGTGCTAGAACAAATTCATGAAATTAAAAAGTTGTTAAACGCATGGAAGCTAAGGTAACTATTATCTACTTCTTGATTATATCAATCGTTATGCATTTCTAATATGAGTGCCACAATTTGATGTGAAGATCGCTAAGTTCATGGTGGTGAAATTGCCACCGGCAAAGTTCAAGGTTGTGAAGTTTCCACCGGCCAAGTTCAAGTTGAAGAGCTGCCGAACAAAGGAAGTTTATCTGAGGCATCGCAAAGGAGAATGTCGGACGAAGAGATTGTCTGCAAGACAAATGAAGTGCTTGAACAAATTTGTTAAATTAAACAAGTTGTTGAACGCATAGAAGCTAAGGGTAACTACTATATACTTCTTGATTATATAAATGGATATACATTTCTAATCCAAGTGCCAAAATTCAAGGAGAAGACCACCAAGTTCAAGTTGGTGAAGTTGCCGCCGGCCAAGCTAAAGGTGGTGAAGTTGCCGACGGCTAAGTTCAAGACGGTGAAGTTGCAAACAGCTAAGTTCAAGCTGCCTTCCAAGTTGAGGAACTAGCGGACAAACGATGTTTATCTGAGGTATCACAAAGAAGAATGTCGGACAAAAAGATTGTCTACAAGACAAATGAAATGCTTGAGCAAATTCGCGAAATTAAACATATCGCTGAACGCATGGAAGCTAAGGGTAACTACTGTCAAGTTTTTTATTACATCAATTTTTATGTATTTCTAAACTAAGGGCAACAATTTGAGGTGAAGACCGCAGATTTTAGGGTAGTAATTTGTCACTGACCAAGTTCAAGGTAGTGAAGTTGCCGACGACCAAGTTCAAGTAGCCTTCCAAGTTGAAGAACTAGCGGAAAAAGGAAGCACTGCTGAGGCATCACAAAGAAGAATATCAAACGAAGAGATTGTGTACAAGGAAAATGATGTTCTTGAACAAATTTGCAAAATTAAACAAGTCGTTGAAAGCATGGAAGCTAAGGGTAACTACTATCTATTTCTTGATTATATCAATTGTTATGCATTTCTAATCTGAGTGCCACCATTTGAGGTGAAGAACGCTAAGTTCAAGGAAGTGGAGTTGCCGTAGGCCAAGTTTAAAGTGGTGAATGTAAGACTTGTCCATATAATATATTATATATTATGGGTCTTACTTATGTGGTGCAAGTGGACTAGGCCCATTAAGTAATTGGTTGGACTGGACATTCAGGTTTAAGTCTATATTCCACCAATGTGCCTATATAAAGCTTGTATTGATGGGATACAAGATACATGAATATTATATGGTACTCATACTGCTCAGAAAATACCAATACACCATCTAGGGTTCTGAGTAAGTATGAGACAGAACGGCTAACCCTATTCTGCAGATCTACTATTCAAGAGGCAATACAACAGGATATCAACCATGGCTGGAGATTTACAATGCATCCGCTTTCGCTACTACGAGTTAAGTTTCTCGTAGATTATTCTCTGTATAGTTAGATCATATTTAGATCTCACAATGAAGTTGCCGCCGTCCAAGTTCAAGGTTGTGTAGTAGTCGCCGGCCAAGTTCAAGTTGCCTTCCAAGTTGAAGAACTGGCGAAAAAAGGAAGCACTGTTGAGACATCGCAAAGAATAATGTCGGGTGAAGAAATTGTCTACAAGGTAAATAAAGTGCTTGAACAAATTTGCGAAATTAAACAAGTCGTTGAACGCATGGAAGCTAAGGGTAACTATTATCTACTTCTTGATTATATCAATTGTTATGCATTTCTAATCTGAGTGCCACAATTCGAGGTGAAGACCACCAAGTTCAAGGTGATGATGTGGTACCCAGTTACAAGAATTAGAATTGATTATGTTGCGAAGTCTTGGGCATAGGAAATAGAATTAATTAGACTCTGATACAAAGTGGTATTAGAGCTTAGGTTGCGAAATCTTGGGCATATGAAATAGAATTGAATAGCCTCTGATACAAAGATTGTATCAAAGCAGTATGAACCTTTGGGTTATAAGAATGAGAGTTACAAGTTGGTATTAGAACCTTTGAATTTTTTTTTTTTTTTTTACAAACCGTTAAATATGATGTACAGAAAATTTGTCCTTGCCCACTTGCCTATAGTTTCCCTCCTTTATATTCAGTTGTAACAATTCACAAATAACAATAACAAACTCCTCATATATCTTTCTTCTAGTGATATCAGATCCGATGGCAGAGAAAGGAAGCACTAATGTGTTGGAAAAAAAGGTAGATGTGGAAGCACTTCTAAGGCATCACAAAGAAGAATATCGGGCGAAGAGAATGTATGCAAGACAAATGAAATTCTTGAACAAATTCGCGAAATTAAACAATTCAATGAACGCGAAGATAAGGGTAACTACTATTTATTTCTTCATTATATCAATTGTTGTCCATTTCTAATCTGAGTGCCACAATTCGAGGTGAAGACCGCCAAGTTCAAGGTGGTGAAGTTGCCACCGGCGAATTCAAGCTGGTGAAGTTGCGGCTGGCAAAGTTCAAGTTGCCTTCCAAGTTGAAGAGCTGGCGAACAAAGGAAGCATTGCTAAGGCATCACAAAGAATAATGTCGAACAAAGAGATTGTCTACAAGGAAAATGAAGTGCTTGAACAAATTCGCGAAATTAAACAAGTCGTTGAACGCATGGAAGTTAAGGGTAACTACTACCTATTTTGTGATTATATCAATTGTTATGCATTTATAATCTGAGTGCCACAATTCGAGGTGAAGACCGCAAAGTTCAAGGTGGTGATGTGATACCTAGTTACAAGATTTGGAATTGATTAGGTTGTGAAATCTTGGGCATAGAAAATATAATTAATTAGGCTCTGATACAAAGTGGTATCAGAGCTTAGGTTGCGAAATCTTAGGAATATGAAATATAATTGATTAGCCTCTGATACAAAGATTATGGGGGTGTTTGGTAACTCAGCCTATCAGTTAAAATTGGCTGATTTGACCATTATTGGTTGTTTGACTTGATCAATCAGCCAATTTGAGTGTTTGGTAACTTAGCTTTTTGAGATAGCTGATTTGCCCAAACAGGTAATTACAAAAAGCTATTGATAGGAGCGTTTCTTATTAGCTTATTGCAAATTTCTCTCATTTGACCTTGTTGTATCTTCTACGCAATTCTCTCATTTTTCTCCCTCACAGCCAAATGCTCTCCTGGCCAATGCTCTCCATTCTCTGAGATAATCTCTATCCCTCTCTACTTTTCTTTAATCTTCTAAGTTGAAAACTTCACACCTATTCTTTATATCACACCCTTGAAAACTTAAGGTTTATAGAAATAGAATGCTATCAAATTGGATATGTGGTTTTTGCTTTGTGAGCTTCCTTCTTGCATGTATTTGGGGGCTCATCTGGGGGCTGGTTGGTCCTAAGAGAATTTTCGGCTCTCTGGGAAACTACTCGGCGCTTAACTGGTTCTTTCTGGGAAGATTATTGAGTCCGGTTGTAGTTTGGCTATTACACAAGGCGAAATTAGTTCCTATACTTGGATAAATTATAAACTGGTAAGAACAACCTTTAGTTTGGCAACCAGAAGAGTTTTACTAGGCGGAAGTGGTTACAAGGGTAAGAAACTAGTAGAAAATACCCTTAAACGAGTTGGCGCCTCTGTTCTTACAGAAGTGTTGGGGGAAATCGGGGAGAAATTGTTAGTCGTTGCAATTGCTCCTGCCAGTGTTCATAGAGCATGGTATGCAGAAGTCCTTAGAAACCTTTCATTCTTCTTCTGGATAATCAATAAATAATAAAGAAGTCAATCAATGCATTTCTATCTTTGATTTGTAGATTGTTTAAACTCATCGATTATTTAGTGTCCAATGTGAGGATTTTAATAGTTAGATTTTTCATATTTAAATGTATTGTATGCTAGTCTGAGTCTGAGTTTATTATATTGTTTCATAATGGTTGAATATAGGTAGGAAAATGAATGAATATAGGTACATGTTCAATTGTTCATCAATGAACTGAAACATGCCTAAATTACACTCATTTCTTTCCCATTTTATGTTTGTTTTTTGTTCAATTACTAATGGCTGCTCTCACATGTTTATAATTAAATGTTTGCCTAAATGTTGTGTGCATTAGTAGTGGTTCATATACTTGGATAAATTAGTTCTTTCCTCTAGTGTAGCATTTGTGGTTAAAGGCTTCATGTCTGACATGATTTTTAAAATTTATTTTGTGGCTATTGGACTGAATGCATTTTGAAATGTCAGAAGTAAGTATTGCTGACTCTAGAATGTCACCTAATTTCCATTAAGTAATACCAGCCAAAATCATTGTGTCTGTTTATCATAATTTATAAATCTGAATGCATTTGAAATGTTTAAGTTATAACATAGGGAAGTAACCTGTACCAAAAAAAAAATATATATAGGGAAGTAACCAATTTGGACATTTTCTACTGTTATAGTCATGCATGGTTCAGGTTAATTTATTGTTGATCATATGTGGTCACCAATATAGATGTCTTCTTGTTTTAGCTATTTGAAAGTTCCAATCATGATTATGCTATTTTGCTGGGCTTCCTACTACTTTATGTTATTCAAAGGTGCTTTTTCAGCATCAATCTAACACCTCAATTTTTAAGATTCCAAACTTGATACTTGTTAGTTTCAAAGTTCTTGAGAAATTGCTTAGATTTGGTCTGGAATTTTTGCTCCACTACTTGATAGCCATGGTGATTGCTTAGATTTGGTCTGTGGGGTATGGGAGGTCACCATGCCAGTCTCATTCCATGTGTATTGCTATGCAAATTTCTGCAATAAGGCAGTTCTGCAAAAGGCAATTTATGTGGTTCCAGTATGTGTTTGTATTGCATTGTTATACACTGCAATTTGGAGTGGTAGTGTTGGTACTATGCATATCTTTTTCTTATGTTATTATGTGTTATTATTTAAATGGCACCCAATCGAAAAAAAATAAAATTGTACATGCAAATCAAGGAGGACAAAATGATAACAAAGATGAAAGCCAACATGCTGATAAAGGAAGGGCTAGTTGGTCAAAAGAATTGCTTCATTTGCTTTGTGATCTTTGTATCCATCATGTTGAAAAGAGTAAGGGAAACAGGCTAACCTTTAATGGGATAAATCAAAGCTAAAACACAAGGTGGATTGGATGAGATCTAGGTAGGGGTTATGGAAACAACTAAGAGGAAAAGAGACTGGGTTAGGTGGGGACCATGAAAAGGAACTATAAGTGCTACTGATTAGTGGTGGCTTTAAAAGTTAAGACTCGATTAAATATAATTTTAATATATAACTTTTATATACATTTTAGGAAGTATTATTTGGTAGATAAAGGCTTCCTAGAAAAAAAATTATATTTGACACCTTATTCTAAGACAAGATCCCATCAATCAGAGTTTCGTGGTGCAAATTCAAGGGATCTCGAGAAATATTTAATAATAAAGCCCATTCTTCTTTAATAAGTTGCATTGAGAGAGCTTTTGGTGTTCTTAAGGCTCGATGGAGGATAATCAGGATATTACAAAAAATGCCAATATATTCATTAATAGATCAAAATAGAATAATTTGCTCATGTTTCGCATTGCACAACTACATTAGTAAATGCAAAATTGGTTTCCAATGTTTTAGAATCATTGATCAGGATCCAGAGTTCATACCTCCTGATATTTTTCAAGATGCTGAAGCTGATTTTACACCAAGTGGAGATGATATGAGAACTCGATAATTAATTAGGCTCTGATAAAAAGTAGTATCAGAGCTTAGGTTTCGAAATTTAGGCATATGAAAAAGAATTGACTGTATTAGGTTCTGTATTTCAGCCTGGGTCTACTTTAGAAGCTACTGTCTTACAATCTGGGCCTATTTTAGAAAATATTGTACCTGAGCTAGAAGATAGTTTGGTTAGACTGTATTAGGTACTGTATTACAGCCTGGATCTACTTCAGAAGCTACTGTCTTACAGTCTGGGTCTACTTCAGAAGAAACTGTGCCTAAGCTAGAACGTATTCCAGAAAGTACAAATTTCACTAACAATTTTCTGGTAATTAAAACCAGTTTTTAGACGTCATTTTGAATTGAATTGAGCACCTTATTTTGACGATTTTATGCAGCAATTATTCAGACAAGTTGGTTACTTTATTTATCGACTATAAAAGGGGCATTGAAGATCATGAAGAAGTCGAAGAAGCTACTCTAAAGATTGGTTAATCTTCCAAGTCTTTCACTTTATTATCTATCGTCATTGAAGATCGTGGTGTTTTGATGTTTGGAGAGTTTATTTGGCTTGCACGTACCCACTCAAGTAGATGGTGAAGATTGAGTTGGTGTAATTGGCTAATGCCATAGTGTGCATGGATATGTCTTACCAACCCTTGTAATTTTTGGTTATCATCTAGTGAATTGGGCTAACGTGAGTTGCCTCGCAGACGTGGGAGATTTTGCTCCGAACAGCGTTACCAATTTCTGTGTTCCTGGTTTCTTTTGTTTAATTATCTTTTATATTGCAAACCATCATTGTGTCTGATACAGTCTCTAATCCAGATAAGTAATTCAATTAAAATTAAGTAGGAATCAATTAGGTTCTTCTTGCATTCAAGACTCACGATCCTTTTTCAAAACCCACACAGCATCCACCGCCTGTGGTCGGAAAGTTGGCAGCGCATCTGCATTGGATGGGTTTGCGGACGGTGTTGCCGGCGGCAGCGCACCACTAACACACCTGGCCATATACAAAGTGTGTTAGCAATTGTCTATCTAGGGCATCATAAAAAAAAAGTACCTGCCAAGACGATGACATATTGGATGCATTTGATTATGCCATCGCGGATGGGGTTCAGGTGATTAGCGTATCCATTGGTTCATTACGTATAGATACGTACTTCATGGAGAGTGCCATCACGCTCGGAGCATTACACACCATAAAGATGAACATTGCAGTAGTACCTAGGTAGTGCGGGCAGCGATGGGTAACGTTACAATGTGGGAAATACCGCTCCTTGGATCGTCACCGTTGGAGCAAGTAGCATTGATCGAGTGTTTTCAGTCCCTGTTATTTTGGGAAATAACATCTTATCTAGTTAAGGTCAAAAATGAATTAATTTGACTTTTGGTCCCATCGACTTTTAAGTTCCTATCATTTTTGGTGCACAACTTTATTATTATTATTATTTTAAAATTTAGTGTCTAACTTGGTTTTTTTTTTTAGTTTTGGTCCTTCAATCCAAATTGATAGTGAAATATTACCGGATTTTATATTTTTAGGGGTGAAATCGTCAGCACAAGGAATGATCCTCATATCTAAATAAAAGGGAAATCAAATTAAGAGAAAGAGTAGGGTTTGCCAATCATCGACGCCATAAATCCCATAAATAGGTGTCTAGTCTCTACGTGTCTTCCCCATTATTCTCATAAATCAAACAACCACGCCGATACTTGTTTTCTTGAAAAACTACTTGTTTTGTTTAGATATCTTTCCTTGGGATGACGATTTTACGTCTAAAAAATAAAATATGGCAACATTTTACGGCCAATTTTGATGGAAGGACCAAAATTGAAAAAAAAAATTAAAAAAAATTAAGGTATGCATCAAAATTGAAAAATTTTAAAGTTGCGTATCAAAAGTGATAGGACATTAGGACCTCAATAGTAGTGGGACCAAAAGTAAAATTAATAGGTCAGAAAAATATTAACTTCTTTTCCTTTTAATTATCCTCAGTTTTTTTTTTTTTTTTTAAAAACACCGTCTAAGACATAACATTGTAAAACAACTGCATGCAGGGAGAAAGCATAAGCGTAATTAAGGAAAGAGTGACACGTACTTCCTCTTGTCTAAGTAGGAGATGTAGAGCTCCCTGGAACGACCAACTTTTCAGGGTTCCATTCGATTTTCTTCAATTCTTGTTTTATTTAGGTTAGGTTGTTGGCAAATTATACCATGAATCAAGGTCTATCTTGTATTCTGAATCTTGATCCAAAATGATGTGTGTGCAGTTAACACATTATGTACCAGCAATTAACCATTTCAGTACGACTATACCTGTAAACAAATTAAAAGCACATCACATGGTAATTATGATGGTTGAAAAAATTGCTAGGCATTTCTTGGGCGCTCGGGGGGCGCCTAGGCAGCGATTAATCGGCACCTAGGCACTCGTGTATTTTTTTTTATTTAAAAAAATTGTTTAGAATTTTTTAATTTTTTAAGACTTGATAATTATAAACTATTTAATACTTTAATAGTTAATACTAAAATATTAAATATTAACCTATAAAACATCTAGAGTTTCAACAACTAAGGGTTATTTCGCTCAAAACAATGTCGTTTTTAGTGAAATAACTCATTTAAAAAGAAGGGAATAATAGCTAATCGGGCGACTAGGCGACATAGTCGATGCCTACCACTGATTATGGTGATACGCTCGCTAGGCGGCCGGCAAACGCCTAGCGCTTAGGCGCGAATTAATCGGTGCCTAGGCGGGATTTTTGCAATACTAGTAATTACAAACACATAACATGATAACTACAGACACATAAACTTAAGAGTTAATCACCATTTTGGTCCATCAATTGTTTCTCAACTGTCAATGTAGCCCTAGTTTTCAATTCAACCAATTTGTTTCTCGAATTGTTTAAAATTTTGTCAATTAAAACCTTCCAGGGACCAAAATGGTGATTTCCACATTTTAAAATTTTATCAATTTGGTCCCTGTAAGGGTTGGAAGAGATGTTATTTTACTCGGAGTATTCCTTCGGCATCATCTCTTGTGATAACAATATCATCGACATAGACAACAAGGTAAATGCTCTTACCTTGTCGATGCCGATATAACACAGAATGGTCCACTTTGCTCCGAACTAACCCAAACTCTTGTAGACCTATGCTAAAACTAGGGCTGGGCATTTCGGGTTTCGGTTCGGTTTTTTTTTCGGTTTCGATTTCGGTTTCGTTTTTTCAGTTTTAAAAAAATTAAACCATTCGGTTTAATAATAGAGTTCGGTTTCGGTTTCGGTTTCGGTTCAGTTTTGGTGAAAGTTCACTATTTGAACGTTTGTTTTTTTGTCTGGTCGATTGTTTAATTGTCTCACTTGGAATGCCACTTGAAGTTTTTTGTTTATTACAAGATGAAGAATCATCTATCTACATAGTTAATATTTGAAAAATAAGAATTATTAAATCACCAAATGGTGGGACTTACGACTTAGAGTTGAGGTCTGAGGACATGAGGAGTTGAGATTATTAATTATTATAATATTTATATATAATACTAGCATTTTGTACGCGTGGTGCGTGAAAATTTATGCCCAACATTAAAAAATTGATAAATGCAAACAATTACAAGTTATAGTTCAAATTATATTTCAGAATTCCTTGAAGTAGTAAATTTTAATCATAGTATTTGAAAACTATAGAGATGAACAAAAATTATATTTTTTTATTAATAATGTAAACAATTTTGATATAATTTATACTTTATTTTTACAATAAATAAATAAAATATCTATAATACTAATCTAGTACCCGGACATATATATTGGTGTGTGTGTGTGCCTATATATATATATATATATATATATATATATATATATATATATATATATATATATATATATATATATATATATATATATATATGTATGTATATATATATATATATATATATATATATATATATATATGTATGTATATATATATATATATATATATATATATGTATGTATATATATATATATATATATATATATATATATATATATATATATATGTATATGTATATATATATGTATATATATATGTATGTATATATATATGTATATGTATATATATATATATATATATATATATATATATATATATATATATATATATATATATATATATATATATATATATATATATATGTATATGTATATATATATGTATATATATATGTATATATATATATATACACACACACACACACATATACACATATGATTTACCATTCATAATAATTTAATTAAAATATAATCAATAATTAAAGTAATTATATAATGATTTTAATAAAATGGTAATTAAAGAATAGGAAAAAGATGTGTGTATGATAATAATGATAGAGTTATGACAGTTAGAATAGTAACGGTGTTATAACGGTGTAAGGATACTTTTGTCTAATAAGAATGTAGTAGGGATAATTTTGTCCATTATAATTGAAGTGTACAACATTTAATGAAATTATGTATACTTTATTAGCATAGAAATGTAAGTACCAACACAAATGTTGCTATAGCTTAATGAGTAAAGCTCTTGCTTTATAGTTAAATGGTTATGGGTTCAAACCTCACCTTAAATATTTAATACATTATATATCTATTATTAAAAAATATATATATAAAACTGATCGGTTTATTGGTTCGGTTCGGCTTTTACCCGAACCGAACTGATCGGTACTTCGGTTTGAGATCGAACCGTTTGGTTTGGTTCGGTCCGGTTCAGTTCAGGTAAACCAAGTACCGATCGATACTTTGGTTTGAGACCGAACCCGTTCGGTTCGGTTCGGGTCGAAATGCCCAGCACTAGCTAAAACGTCCAAACCAGGCACGTCCATCCCCGTCCTTGGCCTCGGGAGTGGTGAGCTGCACGAAAGAGATCATCTTAATTTGCAAACCAAATCAGTATCCCTCCCTTGAGCAACAAAACAAGGAGGTTGCTCCATATACACTTTCTCTTTTAGATCCCCATGTAAAAATGCATTCTTGATGTCTAACTGGTATAGAGGCCAATGATGTATAGCTGCAAATCCAGCAATATATATGAAGATTTTGATGGAAGAAATCTTGGTCACGGGTGAGAATGTATCGGTGTAATCAACGACAAACACTTGAGTATACCCCTTGGCTACGAGAGGAGCTTTGAGTCTATCTATCTGGCCATCAGGTCCAACTTTGACATTATAAACCCATCGACAACCAACAACGGTTTTTCCATGAGGTAATGGAACCAAGTCCCAAGTTCCCAAGGAATGCAAAGCAGCCATTTCATCTACCATAGTCTGTTACCAACCAGGATGGGAAAAAGCCTCCTTAACCGATTTAGGAACAGAAACGGATGATAAACTGGAGATGAAAGCATTATAAACAGGGAAAAACGGCGATAAGAGACAAAATTATATATAGGGTAGGGATTACGAGTAGACCTGTTACCTACTCGACTAGCAATGGGAGGACTGGAGATTAGAGCAGGAACCAGATTTAAGGGAAGAGACAGCTCATGAGATGAATCAACAGGGTCAATGTTTGCAACAGTAGTGGTTGGTGGTAATTTTGACTGACGATGATAGGTGAACTGGAAAGGAGAAATAGTGTGGGTTTGTGATGTATTGGGAGGTAGGACACCAGGAGATAATTGGTATTTCTATCCCTCTTTCAAACGAGGGAACTAGTAGGACATCATGAAAAAGGATCCACAACCCCTGTAGAGTCAGATGAAAAGAATGGAGTGTACTCAAAGAAGGTAACATTTTGTGATACATAGAATCGACGTGTGTCAGGGAAGTAACATCTGAACCCTAGAGTACCCCACAAAAACACATTCCAAGGACTTGTTTGAGAGTTTATCATGACTATGAGTAATATTCCGAACAAAGCAAGTGCAACCAAAAACCTTAAGTGGAAGCTTTTGTAATGGCTATTGAGGAAACAATATGCTATAATGTATTTTACCGTGTAGAATAGACGATGGCATACGGTTAATATGGTAACATGAATGAAGGATAACATCTCACCAGAAATAAGAAAGAACCTTGTAGTGAAGAAGCATAGTCCAAGCAGTCTCCACTAGATGCCTATTCTTTTGTTCGGACACACCATTCTGTTGTGGGGTATCTGGACAAGAATACTCATGGAGAATACCCTCAGAGTCAAGAAGTGTAGACAAAGGAGTATTGAAATATTCCTTGGCATTATCACTCTGAAGAATTTTAATAGACATTCCAAACTGATTCTTAATTTCATTATGAAACTTTTGAAAGATGTTAGGTTGAACAGTTCCGAACGTCGTTGCATTAGGAAAACCCAAGTACAACAAGAAAAGTCATCAATAAAAGTAACAAAATACTTAAAACCTAACATAGAAGTGACACGACAAGGACCCCAAATATCACTGTGAACTAAGGAAAAAGGGGATGAGGATACTTTATTAACCCGTTCAGGAAATGAGGTTCTTGAATGTTTTCCCAATTAACAAGATTCACACTCTAGTGAAGACAACTTTGAGAGACTCGGTTCAAGTTGTTGTAGTTTCTTCAAACTTGGATGACCTAGATGACAATGAGTAAGGGAAGGAGGAATAGTAGCACTACAGACAGCGGAAGCAGGAGTGGATAGACGGTATAATCCTTTTGATTCATACCCCGAGCCAATCGTCTTCCCCGAACGACGGTCCTGTATAATAACCGAATCAGAAGAAAAAGTGACAATGAAATTTAGAGAATGAGTAAGTTGACGAATGGAAATCAAATTAAAAGGACACGTAGGTATATACAAAACCGATGACAAAGGTAAATTAGGAAGAGGTCTTGCTTTACCAACTCCGTTAGCAATACTTATGGATCCATTACCAAACACAATGGACGGAAGTGACTTAGAGTTTGTGAGGTGAGTCAATAAAGAAGAATTACCACAGATATGTTCAGAGGCACCTGAATCAAGGACCCATGGTCCAAGAGGTCCAGATTGAGAAACAAGGGCAGTATGAGTCTCTTTGGTATGAACCAAAGGAGTGACAACAACAACTTGGGTATCAGCTTTAAACCGGACAGATTCTTCATATTCTGCAAGAGAGATAGTTTTAGAACCTGATTCTTCTTGTTTGAGCTGAGCCACATTTGTAGGGGCAGGCAACAGTTTCCCATGCAGCTTCCAACATCGGTCTCGTGTGTGTCCAGATCTATTGCAGTAATCACAATATCTAATGTTTTTCTGCCAACTACGGTCTTTATTCCGGTTGCCCAGATTGTTACCTCGACCTCCTTAGATCACAAGAGCAAATTGTTCTATGATGGGTACAGGAATCTCACCAAGAAATGAAGCCACTTGAAGAAGGCATTTGAACAATTCTTGGATCCGTAACACAACATTATCCCCAAGAATCTTATTTCGAGTATTCTCAAACCCGGGGCCTAATTTAGATAAAACAACAACAACAAAATTTCACGTTGGGCAGTTTGTTTAGTAGGTGTCCCTCCAATTGGTAATAGCTTATTAAACTCATGTTAATAAATTTGAGTTTTTCCAAGAAAGACTTTCATACTCACACCACCCTTCTTTATGTTAACCAAATTATCAACAACTATGTAACCTTGTGAAATATCATTAGTGTATAAGGATTTGGCTAGATTCCATACCTCAACACATGTTTTAAAAACTCTAAACAGTTGAATTAACTCAGGTGAAAGGAATTGCCATAGGAGACTACAAAGTTGTGCATCCACCCTTTTCCAAATTGCCTTCTCATTTCTGGAACGTTCTCTACCCCCTGTTCCAAATGGTCAATAACACCTTGGCCCATAAACCACATTTCAACAGCATCGGACCAAGAGTGGTAGTTTTGGGCAAATATATCGTGCACCATTGTGCGCCCTGGCTCAAAACGACGTCGTTTTGTACCTTTTGTTTTGAAATTCCGTTTTGCGTGTCTGCTGTTAACTTTAAAAAAAAAAATTCCCATGTTTCGAATGTACATAATTGTATAATAGAAATACATAATTGTATAACAGAATACACATAGTCTTTTTTTGAAACGATAATACACATAATCTATCATAATACATAATAGATAATACACATAAACTCTTAACATAATACACATAAATTCTTAACTCTTAAAAAAATCCCATGTTTCGAATGTACACAATTGTATAATAGAATGTACACAATTGTATACTAGAATACAAATAAACTCTGTCGCATCAACTCCCCACACAACTTAACAAAACAACGTCGTTTTGGGCAGGGTGGGGCGCACAATGCACTGTGCGCCCTGGTGCACGATATAACGATTGGGTAGTTTTGTGACCCACACAATTTTTCAGAGGTAACAACTGGATATCCAGATAAAGTAGGCACAAAAATTGAGCAAGAAATAACATTTTCAACACTGCCAAATGTTTCCTCAGTTCCAGTTGAAGACATGATTGACAAAAGAAGAAAAAATATTACCAGGAGAGTCAGAGAAGTGTCAAAAACCAACTGAAAAGTTTAGCCGAAAAATCTCGCCTGAGGTCTCACGCGCCGGTGCGTGTGACGGTGGAAGGCGGCGCGTGAGAGAAAGAGGGTGGCGTGTGGAGGCGCGTGCGGCGGTGGTGGAGTTGCTTCTCTTATTTTGGGATATTTTGTCAGTTGGTGGGACCCATCACATTAAATAAAGAATTGCAACCAAAGCTGCGTGAAGTCCAATTAGCGCCCTGGCGCGTGCACTGCACGCATCCGCTGGGCGCGTTAATTAAAGCTTTGACTGTCTGTTTTTTTTTTATTATTATTAAATTCAGCTTTTGTTTTGTTTTTTTTTTCTCCATTTTTTATTTCATCTCATTTTATCTTTCCTAATCACACACACAAAAACTCCTAAAAAACCACACCAAAATCTCCACTATTGAAGATGCCCTAAGTAGAACAAAGAAACAAAGAGAGAAAGGGAAAAAATGAAACAGATGGTGGCTTTGACAATGAAACAGATGGTGGCGTTGGCAAAGAGAGAGAAAGATAGCAGTTTAGGTTAAACAAAGGGTAAAATTGGAAATAAAATATAAAAGCTAATCCTGAGAACGCAGGAATAGATTAATATCAGGGGGTGCCGGTAATAGCTATTCCCCCTGGAAAGGGAATAGGCCATTCACAGGAACATTATTCTTGGAAATAAATTTTTTTACCAAACGAAGAAATAAACATATTATTGGGAATGTTATGCCATTCCAAGCCTATTTCGTGAACCAAACGTGCCATTAAAGCAATCAATTGTTGTACAAAATGCATTTTAAGAAAATCATGCATTTACATACTCTTTCACACTCTAGCAAAAGTGTTTGTTAGGGATGACACTTTAGCGGGTGTTTAATTGCCTCTCTAATTCTTCTAGGCAAATTATTGTGTCCAACTGTCCATGTTCTACATAGTTGTGTGGACCATGAATATAATGTACATTTTCAATGCACTAAAAGTATATTATTTATGTACTGAATATACATTATTTGATTGCGTGTGTGTGTGTGTGTGTGTGTGTATATATATATATATATATATATATATATATATATGATGGTTTTATTAGGACCGGGTCCACCATAAACTGGGTACAGGGGTACAGAACAGGGGGTAGGGCGCTAGGCCCAACACGATGTGTATAGAAGCCCGAGGTACAGGCCCAAGAACAGCGACCCAAATACAAAGAACAAGGCCCACAGGATGGGCTATTGCTAACTTGTTACTGCTTGGAATCGAACCCAGGTGACTGGATTGAGAGTATGAGATCAAGACCACTGGACTAGTGTGCATGTCGTGTCTGTGTTGCCCTTTAGCCAGAGATCCAGGGCCCCTATTTATAGAAAGCCCCCCTCCTCCTCTAGCGTCCACGTGTCCCATGCAATCCATCCCCACTTCCCCACTCCGCTTGCTTCTCGCCATTTACATCACGTTCTCTACCTTTCTCGGCTCCTATTGCCTTTGCCACCTTACTCACGCCACCCCCGACTCACCATGCTCGGCGCACCCACCCCTCCTGCATGCGGACGCCGCCCGAGACCAACACCCCGGGACGCCGGGACCGCGGTCGCACAGGACCGGCGCGGCGCCGGATGCGCCGGGGGCGCCACGGCCGGCCGGGGCCAACGCGCCCTGGCCGGCTCTTTCCTCGGTCACCAGCGCCGGCCCCCGCTCGGGGCCGGCCATGGCCCCAGCACGCCGGGCGCCAAGGCCGGGCTGGTCGCGACGTGGCCACCCGGGGCCAACGCCCCGGTCGACGTCGCCGCCCGGCCACCGGCGCCGACCCCTGCCCGGGGCCGGCTGTGGCCCCCCAGCACGCGCTGGGCGCCGAGGCCGCGCTGGCCCGCGCCCAGGGCGCGCTGGTCGCACCACGGTCGACCGGGGCCAGCGCCCCGGCCGGTGTCGCTGTCCGGCCACCGGCGCCGGCCCCCGCCTGGGGCCGGCTGCGGCCCCCCGCGCGCCAGGCGCCAAGGCCGTGTTGGCCCGCGCCCAGCGCGCACTGGGTGCACCGTGGCCGACCGGGGCCAGTGCCTCGGTCGGCGTCCCGGTCCGGCCGCCGGCGCCGGGTAGCGCCGGCGGCCCCTCTTGGCCTCCGGCCCAAATGTGTCGCCTCCCCCTGTCGGCCCAATTACCTAGGCCCTCTGCGTCCATGGCCCACCTCCAATATCCCCATCAATATATATACTAGTTTTACTCGCGCATTGCGCGAATGAGTTAATACTTAATGTTTGAAAGTATATCAATGTAGATTATATATGAAAAGTTCATACATAAGTAATTTAATGTCAAATTTGTTTATTTAAATATGTAACTCATAATATATGAATACAATATAATATAGGAGATTCATTATAATTGTCGCTAAACTTTTTTTAAATAGAGATCAATGAATGAATCAACGGTACCCGTCCTTTAGCTGGTTTGCTCGGTGTTCATTTAGTTCAACCATTATTGTTGAATAAATTATTATGGATAAAGAAATTCTTAATTTAAGGAATTTAGATGAAGTAGTAAAAATTTAAAAAATTTAAATATAATGTAACCCATTGATATTGGACGGTTGGTAAATATGATGTAACCCAAAGATCAAAATGCTAAAGAAAGTGTTTGGTTATTCAACAGTTTGGGGCAATAATTTGTTACAAACCACTGAAAATACCAAAACTGCAATTTATAATAATTTCACTTAGCGTTTTTTAGAATGACTTCCCAAAACACCTTTATATTTTTTTAAAAAAAAGTTAAAACTGTAGAGCCATTTCGACTCCTTGAATAACAAAAGTCAGTTCCGCTGGCTTACTACTTGCCCATCAACGGATGGGTAAGCTTATTTTTAAATTGGAGCCTTAAGCCTCCTTTTATAGGAGCCTCAAGGCTCCCATGCCAATTTTTCCACCGATGTGGGAAAAGTGGCAAAACTAAGGGGAGCTGAACGTTCGGCTCCCCATATGTTTTATTTTTTATTTTTTTAAAAAAAATTATTTCGTTTATTAAATTATTATTATTTTTATTATTATTATTATTATTATTATTTTTATTATTATTATTATTTTTATTATTATTATTATTATTATTATTATTATTATTATTTTCATTATTGTTTTGAAACTATTATTATTATTATTATTATTATTATTATTATTGTTATTATTATTATTATTATTATTATTATTATTATGATTATACCCTAGGTCATTTTACATGTTAATCTAAACAACTAATTTTTTTTAAAAATATTTTTTTACCAACCGTTGATATAATTCGCTTGTCAAATCTGCTAATATAATCCTTAACACTAACCGCTAGCTACTGATTGCCAAACAAGGACATTTCACGATAGTTTCCCACTTCAATTTGTTGTGTTATTTGAATACTCTCTTTGTCAACAAATCCCTCAAGTAGTTAATATGATTGACTTAATTATATTTTTTTAATTTTTTCATGGTATTAATAAAATACTTGATAAATAAATATATAGCATTATTTTGTATTATAACTTTCATATTTAATTAAAAAATAGTGCACAAAAAAAAGATAATAGAGAATGTAGTGAATATAATCAATTGATGAATTTGAATGTAAAGAATTTTTACATTGGAGAAAAATAAAGACAATATAACTAATGAAATTATTTCTCTTAATTAATTTATTGATAATGAATAATTTTTTTGAATAAAGACATTGTAGGGACAATGTAGCGAATATAATCAATTGATGAATTTGAATGTAAAGAATTTTTATCTTGGAGAAAAATAAAGACAATATAACTAATGAAATTATTTCTCTTATTTAATTTATTGATAATGAATAATTTTTTTTGAATAAAGGAAAGACAGATAATTCTAAATTAAAGAAATGCATATTTATTATTTTTTGTTGTAGCTACTAAATTATTATTTAATTTAATAAGAGTAAAATAAAGTACTAATTATGCCAACTTTGATTGCGATGATGTTCGAACCTAATACTTTTCTTATTGAAATCAATCTGTAAGTTAACGGTGAACTAACAAAGATTAATGGAGAATATAATATTTAACCGAAAAGTTAACGGATAATCATATAATTAAGAATAAATTAGGAAATCTCAAGAAAAAATTAAAATCTGACCAATCTGAGCCATTCATTTGATTAAAAAATTTGACCGTCATTTTTTTTACCCATTATAGGCCTAACTCTCTTTGACTCTTATTAGTGTGTGTGTGTCTATATATATATATATATATGTATATATATATATATATATATATATATAGGAAAAAGTTCAAATGCGGCGGTGCGGCCATATTATCATCGTCCATTCTGCTTAATCTAACGGCAGCGGCTAATTTCTGAAGATTTGAAGATTTAAGCGCGTCTTGGTAAGTGGGGGGTGTTATGGTAATTATAGTGGTCATTTATATCGATCGCTTGATAGAATACACCAACAGTGTTAACAAAAGATACCAATAGTGTTAGGAAAAACACAACAATGAAATGCACAAATACACCAAAAAAACACACAACATACCAAAAAATACATCATATAACTCATCATCCCAATGCTGTATTTCCGAACACTTTGTGGTGTTTTATTTATACCTAATGGTGTTTTCTGGTGATGCGTATCTAATTTGTGCATGTTTTTTGGTGTGCATTTTCAAACATGGATATTGTATATTTGTATAACTATTAGTGCGCACGCACTGACCGCACGGAAAGGCGCGGGCGCACCTGAACTTGGCACTAACACGAATCCTCAAATACACCACAGTAAGGTTAATAATGCACCAATAACGAACATAAAACACACAACACTATGATTCGATCTATTCTGGTGCCAAATGACGATTTTAACCTTGCAGATCGCGTAGTGTGAAAACGTGCGCGAAAATATTGGAGAAGCCTTGATGAATGTGATTTATTGGATTTATCTAATCTAGTGGCCTGTAATTGACCGCACCGCCGCACCTAAAGCCCCTGCCGCACTTGAATCTTCCTCTCTCTCTCTCTCTCTCTCTCTCTCTCTCTCTCTATATATATATATATATATATATATATATATATATATATATATATATATATATATATATATAGTGAAAGGTTCCAGTGCGGTTGGGTGCTTCCCGTGCGGTTGTGCGGTTGATTAATGTGCGTGAGCTCTATACTTAATGTGCGTGAGTCTTGTGCTTAATGTGCCTGAGCTTTGTACTTAATGTTCGTGAGTGTGTAATGTTAATGTGCGTGAGTTTTGTACTTAATGTGCCTGAGTCTTGTGTTTAATGTGCCTGAGATTTGTACTTAATGTGCGTGAGTGTGTAATGTTAATGTGCTCCTGTACATATACGCTTTCATCTTCGTGTTCTCTTTCTCTCTTTTCCCTTAATCCTATATTACTCTCTCTCTCTCTCTCTGTTCTTCTTCATATACGTCTTCGTCTTCTCTTCCTATTCCTTTAATCCTCTCTTCCCATCTCTCTGTTCTTCATCATATACGTCTTCGTCTACTTTTTCGTTTTCTCTTCCTATTCCCTTAATCCTCTCTTCCCCTCTCTCTTTTCTTCATCTTATACGTCTTCGTCTTCGTCTGACTTTTGTGTTTAATGTGTGTGAGGTTGTGGCCTAAATGTATTTTGTTTATAGCTTCGTGTGCGATTGTGTTAAAAGTCACGCACATTAAGCACAAACCTCTCGCACATTAAGCACAATACTCATGCACATTAAGTACAAAACACACGCACATTAACATTACACACTCACGCACATTAAGTACAAATCTCAGGCACATTAAGTACAAGACTCACGCACATTAAGTATAAAACTCATGCACATTAATCAACCGCACAACTGCACAGGAAGCCACAAATGCACCTGATCCCTTCCATATATATATATATATATATATATATATATATATATATATATATATATATATATATATATATATATATAATGAATAGAGTGGACCCCGGTACATGCGTAATTTACAAATTTATATACTGAATGGTCACAATTTGTAAAAAGATAAATTACGAACATTTAGTACGTAAATTATGAACATTAAACATGTAAATTATGGACGTAAATTGTCAACATTCAATATGCACATTATGTATTTTAGACACGGTTTTGAGCCACAAAAACAAGACAAGAGATAATCCCAAATCATGAAAACGCTAAAAGGGTGAGAGAATATTAATTAAAACAAAGAGAAAGAACATACCTTTAAATAACTTTTGGAAACTCTTAAAAACTGTTTTCTAAATGGAAAGCATAATCATCTATCATCTATTTGGTTATATGTCACTATAACCACATTACTATGATTACATTTATTATCATATTCTTTTACTTATCACCATTTTCTATATTTTATATTTTACTTGTTTAAACATAACTTATTTACTTTCACTTTAAATTTAGCCATTTAGACATTATTTACATTATCAAAATTAAGAATTGAACTTTATACAATTTTTAGATTTTAGTTGAACTCAATAGATTATTAGTTCGGATAATTTTAGTTATGTTATATCGTAATACAAATTCGGTCCGGATATCGGATATTGAAATCTCACATATATTAGAATTTAAAGTAAAAATTATATATTCATATAACATTCAAATGAATATATCCAAAAAAATATTTTAAATATTAGCTCAAAAAATATTAATATTATCTAAAGTAAATTTTAGGTGAAATTAGTAGGTTATTGGTTCGGATATATTTTTTAGTTTTTATGTAAAACAAAAATTTACATACATTAGACTTAAAAGTAAAACAAAAAATTAAATTTATTCCATTTAAACCAAACATATGTAAAAATATCTTAAATATAAGATCTAAAAATCACTCGAAATTAAACTTGTGTCCATTTTTTAACGTTAATCTAAAAAAAAAAATTAAAAATAAGTGTTAGTAAACAAGTTTTCTAAACAGAAAATAGAAAATTAAAACTGAAAAATTAGAAAACAAAAAACAGAGAACAGTTTTCTGTTAGTAAACGGGGCCATTACAAGAACTGAAAAGGCTTACAAGAAGCAAATGACGCGTAAGTTTTGGGTTTTTGTGGGGTGGCAGGACTACAGAGCAATTGAGGGCTTGGAGTTTCAGGTTAGTGGGACTGGTGGCGTACAGTGTACTGGCAATGGTGGCGTGACTCGCGACGGACTAGAGCGTGAAATGGTGGCGGCAGGCTGGACTAGAGGAGACGGGCAGACGTGTAGAGTGTAGAAATTAGAGTTAGGTCTTGGGGGCGCTTAGTTTTTGTGAGAATTATCTGTTTTCTTTTTTAATTTTGTATTTCTCACTCTTCTGGCCACACCCGTAGCCATCAAGAACAAAACGCCTTCTGGCGAAACTATGCCAAATTAACATATATTTAGAGGCGGTTATGAAATCGTCGCTAAATGCAATAAGAACTGCCGCTAAATAAAAATTCTCACGGTTGTATGAAACTGCCGCTAAATTGTTCGCGGCACACTATTGAGTCACGATTGAATAACCGTCGGGAAGCACAAGCATGGTGGTTCTAAACCGCCGCTAAATAAAAATTCGCACGGTTGTATGAAACTGTCGCTAAATTGTTCGCGACACACTATTGAGTCACGATTGAATAACCGTCGGGAAGCACAAGCATGGTGGTTCTAAACCGCCGCTAAATGCAACAATAACTTCCGCTAAATGACCTATTTGGCGTAGTGGAAGGAGAGTTACAAGTTGGTATTAGAACCTTTGAATTTTTTATTTTTCTTTTTGTACACACCATTAGTTTGATGTATAGAAAATTTGTCTTTGCCCGCGTGCCTATAGTTTTCCCTACTTTATATTCAGTTGTAACAATTCACCAATAACAATAACAAACTCCTCTCTTTCTTCTAGTAAGTCAATTCAGATCATATGGCAGAGGCGTCGAGAAAAAGGGCAGACGGTGGAAGCACTATTGAGGCATCACAAAGAAGAATGTCGGGTGAAGAGATTTTCTGCAAGAAAAATAAAGTGCTTGAAAAAATTCACGAAATTAAACAAGTCATTGAACGTGAAGCTAAGGGTAACTACTATACATTTCTTCATTATATCAATCGTTGTGCATTTCTAATATGAGTGCCACAATTCAAGGTGTAGATCGTAAGTTCAAGGTGGTGATGTGATACCTAGTTACAGGAATTAGAATTGATTTTTTTTTAACACCATAACAAGTCTTAACACAAAGAAAAGAGACTTTGACAAAAGTCAATAGTATTTGGACTTTTTACAAACAAAAAGAAGCACAATAATGTAAAATAAAAGGGACATAGAAAAACTTTCTAGCCTTCAAAGACCTCTCAGATGGACTTCGACCTCTCAAGTCGATAAACTTCGTGTGTTTCAAAAAAAAAATAAAGTCGAGGAACTTCGTTAGCGTCCTTCACCATTAAGATAACCACATTCAACACATCCACCACATGAAGGAGCTTCTCCTTTATTTTCTTTTTTTCTTTTTTAATCTGCACATGATATCTGGTTTTTATCTTGAGTTTCACGTCGTTGACCTCCTCCTTCAGTACATCGGACTTGACATGCATCCTTTGCATAACACTATATTGGTGTTCGATGATTTCATACAGCTGATCTATATGTTTTTGCAAAGCATCTCTGGGTGGCACCTCCGCTATTTTCTTGATTCTCGGGAGGAGAGAAAGAGGGGGTTGAGCGGAATAGAATTTATTAGGTTGTAAAATCTTGGGCATAGGAAATGTAATTAATTAGGCTCTGATACAAAGTGTTATCAGAGCTTAAATTGTGAAATCTTGGACATATGAAATAGAATGAGTTAATACCCAAAATGGTACTCGACTATAGTGGTTTTTCTCAATTTCGTCCTAATCGACTTTGGTGACCTAATGTAGTCCCAGACTTTTTGTTTTTTGCTCAATTTAGTCCTCTGTTTGTTATTCCGTCAAATTGGTGTTAAATAAAGGGACAATTCAGTAATCTCAATATTGACCTCTCTTCACTTTCAACCTGTGAAGTGCAAAATCCCTCTTTCTTGTACGAATTATATTACTCCCAGACTTGCAAATCAAATTTTATATTCGCATGTTTAGGAGTAATTCTGGGAGTAATTCGTAAAATAAAGAGGGATTTTGCACTTCGCAAGTCTAGGAGTAAAGAGATGTAAATATTGAAATTACTGAATTGTCTATCTATTTAACACCAAATTGATGGAATAACAAAAGGAGGACTAAATTGAGAAAAAACATAAAAGTCTGCGACTAAATTGAGCAAAAACACAAAACTCTAGGACTACATTAGGTCACCAAAGTCGTTTAGGACGAAATTGAGAAAAACCATTATAGTCGAGTACTATTTTGGTTATTAACTCGAAATAGAATTGATTAGCCTCTAATACAAAGTTTGTGTCAGAGCAGTACGAACCTTTGGGTTATAAGGAGAGTTACAAGTTGGTATCATAACCTTTAAATTTTTTTTTGTACAAACCGTTATATCTGATGTATAGAAACTTTTACTTGCGCGCCTGCCTATAGTTTTCCCACAATTATATTCAATTGTAACAATTCACAAATAACAATAACAAACTCATCTCTTTCTTCTAGTGAGTTCGGATCAGATGGCAAAGAAAGGATGCACTAAGGCGTTGGGAAAAAGGGAGTACGGTGGAAGCACTACTGAGGCATCACAAAGAAGAATTGTAACACCCACTTTTCTTAAACAGTTAAACTTGATTAACAAACTAAACCTTTTTAAAGATAAACTAAAGCAGCGGAATAAACTTACTAAACATCTTAGAAGAGGTGTCACCGCCACAATCACCCTTCACGGTGATTGCACAGGCTAAGGTTAAACAAACTAAACATAAAAGTCTTACTAACATCCAATAAACTAGGGGATGAGTCCCCGGTGTTCAACACCATCAAAACATGGGTAGTCAACTACAAACCCAAAAACATTAAAGAGTTTAGACTACAAAAGATATCTAAGCTATTCTAGTCTATCTCGTGCCCTCTCTTACAAACTGGGCCCACCTGAAAGGGGTTATCAAACAACAAGTAGCAAACAAACTCGTTAGCACGAAGCTAAGTATAACGCCACTCAACCCTGTAAAGTAATATAATATATACTTTTGGAAAACATTTGCTTCACATTCTTAGATCAAACAACTTAATCACTTAAACCATACTTTGACATTAACTTCTAGATGCTTGCAACCTAATTAACATATAGGCATACTTATACAACAATCAACTCTTCACAGTCTCAACAAACTTACAACAAATCTAAAGCTTTCTCGAGTATTCAACAATCTCATGCTTTTTCATATAACCCACTAAGCGATCTCATGCTATCAAATACTCATCATGCAATCTCATGCAAGGCAAATAACTCATACGCAACCTCATGCTATCAATCACTAATCATGCAATCTCGTGCAATCATATAACTCATAAGCAATCTCATGCTCTCAACTACTAATCATGCAATCTCGTGCAAGACATATAATCATGCGATATGATGCTATAGCATAAGTATAGATAGATATACATATACACTCTTTTGTAAAAAGAATACTTTTCTGCGGAGGTTTCTTAGAGTCAAACTGACTCTCTTTGCTCTTCTTTTCTTAGAGTCTCAATGACTCGCTTTCTTAGAGTCACAATGACTCGCTTTCTTAGAGTCGCAATGACTCACTTTCTTTACTCGTGGGCGAGGTAGGAACTTCACCGTAGCGTGAATGGACCTATCCGGGCTCGGCGCCTAGCCGACCTAATACTCATCTCGCCCACAGAACCACTCTCTTGATTCTATATATCAAACTCTGTGGAATCAGGTATCGAACTATCAGTGTGCACACCCCCTGACCAGGATTCCAAGCCTGGCGGGCAGTTTCCAACCTCGTAACGTGGGAATACGCCGCGTTACATGATATCGGATCGTAATGTCCGTTTCTTTCTCTTTTATTCTGAAAGGACATAGTCCCATCGGGTCCTCCAAAACCACGGTTTACTCACACTAGATACATATAGATATAGTTCATGCAATTCAAATCATGCAACACTTTACTTATGCAAATATGCACATAACTTCTCAACAATTTATAAATACAACAAGATAATGACTTCCTAAAGTAGTTATGAGTTTTTGGAAAATAATTCTTACTCTCACGTTGGCCACTTATGCACTTTTAAAACATGATGTGCTCAAAAATGCAATTTAGTGTAAAACATACTTCAACTCCAATTTACTGTGAATTCTCCATAATTTCTTAAATCATGCTCGTAAACCATAACTTAGCAAATTTTCTCAACAAACACTTAGCAAGTATTTAACATGGACTTGGAACTCAAAATACTCAACTTATACTCATTCTCTGTATACTAGTATTCAAGGAAAAACATGCTCTGTATACTTCAAAAGCTCTAAAACATGGCAGACAACTCAACAAGTCATATTAGACAATTTAGGCATGCTTTTCTAGCAAAACTTAATCAATAGTGTTCATGTTTCTATATTTAACAAACAAGTAATATCATACTCTTCAAATAGATAATCTAAGTCTGGTGATTCTCAATTTATACTTACTGCAGTTATACTCTGATAGCTTCTGTAACAACTTTCTTCACAAAATCTATCACATAAAGCTCATTCCTACTCCAAATTCGATGAAACCAACGTCTAAACGTGCGTCATGATGGCCCAAGGTTACGAGCCACAAGGGCCCGTGATTCACGATTCGAAATGACACGTAGCTGAGCCACAAGGGCCCGGCCACTGCACAACTGGAGCTTGGCGGAGCATCGCGGGACTTGGCGTGTCCCGCCTCCTGGTTCCGCTTCACCACGGCCCTCTCCAAAGGCCGCTCCCTAGAGCCGGCCATTCACGGGGCTGGCCAACGGTCCCCTTCTAGGGCCGTTGGCTAGGCCCGTGCACATTCTGGTCCACACTGCCTTGTGCATCAGATGTGTTCTTTCACTTGTAGAAAATTATTCCAAACAAACCAACACCTCCAAAACCTCAACAACACATCATAGATCAATAATAAATCACTTAATAGCTTAAACACTTCAGTAATCTAGCATTTCTACTCATTTCTACCACAAAAAGAATTCACAAAGCCTAAGAAAAATAGCTTTGGGAGTCCATGGGTTATACCTTTGTAGACTTCTTCTCTTGAGTTGGGATTCCACCTTCTTCCCTAGCTAGCTACACCCTCCTTCACCTCCTAAACAACTCAAACAAACCACACAAAGCTTAAGGCTAGAACCTCAGAGAAAGGATGAAAGCTAAAGGGAAATGGAAGGCTAGGATTGAATGGAGAAGAAGGATGAAAACTTACTGTGTTGCCTCTTGATTTGCAGAGCTTAAATGTGGGAAGCAAAGAGAGGAATCAAGAGGCAATTGTCTGGAAGAGTCTTTATATATAGAGGCACAAAACCCTAGGATGATCCCTCATGATTGGTGGAGGGCAAAGGTGTAAAGTTTAGCTAGAAAGGTGCATCAGACAAAGGTTTTTGGATGGCTTGTGGTCCACCATGCTTCATGAACCAAGGACTAGAATTGATATTTAAAATAGTTGGGGTTGAAATGGAATTTTCCCAAAAATATTTTCTAGATAAACACTTAATTTAGGCTTCTCAGATTTCTCCCGGTTTCACTCAGATAAGTTTCTCTTTTTAAAACTTGGTACACGAAGTACCCAAAAAATTTAGGATTTTGGAATTAAATTAAGTCTTGGTGTTGAATTTATTTAAAAGTGGTTCAAAATAATTTATTCAACACCGATTCTATCGCAAAAAATTTTATGTAGTGAAAAATGGCTATTCTGATTCTCTTTAAAACGGGATTTATAAAATTAAAATTTGGGTTGTCACAAGAATGCCTATGGCCGTGCCAACCCAAGGCAGTGTATACTGCATTTTTTGCACGGCCAGTGGCACAGTAGCACGACCGTGCCTACCACGCTTTGTTCGTATTTAAGCCCGTTTTCACTCATTTTTACATGGTTCCGACCCTAGATGAACCCTAGTTGGTTTCTTTCACTTCCTTTCATATTTTTAGATTTAGGTTCTATAATAGTTTGGAAGTTTGTAATCTTGGATTTAAAGCTTGGATTTCAAGAATGTTCTCTCATTTTCAATACATAAGTTCTCCTTCTTTTTATCTCTTTCGTTTGCAAGATTTATGTTTAATACTTGTGCTTTTGTGTTCTTTATGTTATTTAAACATGAGTAGTTAGTTTTTAGACTTGAGTTAGGATTGTATTATCTATCTTGAAGTTTAATTTGTGATTATTGCAAAAAGGGGAATTAAGGAAAATAGTCAAAGAATGAAAATAAAATTTGATTTACTATCAAAGAGTAAACATTACGGGTAAAATGCGCAAATTAGAATTATTAAATAATTTTATATAATAATAATATTAATGGTATATATAGGGTAGTAATAATGATCTTTCTATATATTTTTTTAAAAAACATGAGCAAATACAAATTTTAGTCCCACGAGTATTAGTAAAATGACAGTTTTGGTCCACATATTTATTTCCTATTAATTTTCATCCACGACTATTATTTTAGTACCAAAATTCATCACGACGGTCACCCTTCCATTTAAGATATGCCGAAATCTAAAAATTTTAAGGACATTTTCATCATTTTCAACTTAAGATTCCAATTTGAGCATTAATAAAGGGATTAAGATCAATTCCAATTCGCAGTTTTCCTCCTCATCCTACTTTAATTTGAGGAGAAGAATTGCGAAATGAGGTAGATATTTGGGCTGAAATCCCTTTATATATTCATCCTCAAATTGGAATCTTAAGTTGAAAAAAATGAAAATGTCCTAAAATTTTTAGATTTTGGCATAACTTAAATGGAAGGGTAACGGACGTGATGAATTTTGGTACTAAAATAATAGTCGTGCATGAAAATTGGTACTAAAACAATAATCGTGGATGAAAATTGATAAGAATTAAATATGTAGACCAAAACTGTCATTTTGTTAATACTCGTGGGACCAAAATTGATATTTGCTCAAAAAACATAATACTTAGAATTTGATTAATGAAAATTCCAGTAAAGTTCGTGGAAACTGGAAAGCTAAACTTTCTATGAATATACCTTTCAAGTCCATGTACGCTTGCGTTTGTGCAGTCAACCTCACCTTTAAAAAAAAAAAATTTATCGTAAATATAAAATTTGATAGATACAAAACCTTACTAAATGTTTATAGAAGAGTTGATTAGGTGCAATTGGGAAAGCGATTGTGAGATTAATAGAAGAGGAGTTCTACTATATGTACTCCCAAATTTTACTCCCTTGTTTATACTTCTTGAGGTGACAAATTAGGATTGGTCATTTTTATCATATGGATCTACAGAAAATGTCTACACTAAGAACATGTGAGAGAGAGTAAAAGTATAGAGTACAAAATGGGAGTACACCAAGTATTTTCCTTAATAGAATGGTCTGAAGGCTTCTACTGAATCCTTACCTTAGCCAAAATCACAAATTATATAATATAATGGAAAATGATACTGAAAGCCAAAACTACCTTTTAACGCGTCAGCGGGCGCGTGGCTGAGCGCAGATAGTGTGAAAAACGCATCCTCAAACTACTGTCATTGCTTTTTCTCTCTCCAGCGAGTCCCACAAAAAATCAAGGTCTTATAGGAAGACCTTGGTCATCTCTCTCCTCCTTAGAGCATCCATATCGATCAGTTGGGGATATTAGGGGAGAATGTAAAAGTGATTAGGAAAGAGAAGATGGGACGGAAGAGAAAAAAAGAAAAAAAATTGAATTTAAAAAAAATAATAATAATAATACTTTATATGATTGTTAGGCGCGCCTGAGCGTGCACTGCACGCGCCCGTGGGCGCACAATGGTGACAGCCACGCGTTACTGTCACCATTAGTATAAATTGTGGTGGGTCCCACAAATTCTAAATTATCCCAACCCTTTCGGGAGCAACCAAATTTTCTCTCACCTACACCTCTCTCCTCCATGTAAGCTCTATATTTCTTAGAAGTTGTGCATGCTTCCCAAATTCTCCTTTGATGTAGATGCTCTTATGACATTAAAACTTGCAAAAACTAGCCAAAAACCAACTAATATAGATGCCCTTAGTCCAAACCTTCAAAAAACATTTAAGATTTTATTAAAAAGTTTTAAAGTCTATTGTATTGACTTGTTCCAAGCTAGTTAACGGGACCATCACTTACAGTAAGCAATAATTAATTACATCATCAACTTGTTGTGGTAGAGATGATGTCAGTAAATGGAACAAATTATAGGCATCCCGCAAGTACTCTCACCTTGCTAAATCTATATAAATCGTAACAGCAAACTGGAGAGTATATCCATCCTCTCTAAGATGAAGAAAATTCTTACTACATTTCTGTTTCTTTTCTTTCTTCACATCTCAGCCTTCAATGCTAAACCACAGGTTTATGTGGTGTACCTTGGAGAACACAGTGGAGACAAAAGCGCGCAAGAGATTGAAGGCCAACATCGCACATATATTCATCATGTAAAGCGCTCCAAAGAAGAAGCTTCAGCTTCCCTGGTGCACAGCTACAAGAATGTCATCAATGGCTTCTCGGCTTTACTCACCTCAGAAGAAGCAACCACCCTAGCGGGTAACTTACTTTTATTTACTTAATTAATGCATAATGGGGGTGTTTGGTAAATGACTGTTAGCTGATTCGGTTGGTGGGTTAAACTAGTTGATAGCATTAGCTGATTGTAGAAAAGTGTTTGGTAAATTAGTTGTTAGCTGATAGCTGATTACATACAAAATAACTTTCTAAAAAATGTGATCATAAAAGCTACTTTGAACAGTTTTTTGAATTTTAGCATTTTGAAGCAATAAGTTGTTACAAAAAGTTAATTAATCAAACACTTATATTGATTGTTTAACCAAGTCAAACAGTTAATAGTGGTCAATAAGCCAAAATTGATTGATAGACTAACTATTTTACCAAACAATACAAATATATACTTCTCTGCCTCCGACATGAGCACAAAGGGGTACGTGTTTGGCAAATAGTTGTTAGTGAGTTTGACTAGTTGATAACATTAGCCGATTGTGGAAAGATGTGCGGTATATTAGCTATTAGCTGAAAGCTGATTACATGCAAAATGACCTTTTAGAGTATAATTTATTTTCTCAAAAAGCTTATCGAAAATGCAGCTTTTTGAATTTTAGCATTTTGGAGCAATGAATTTTTACAAAAAGCTGATTAACCAAATATTAATATTGGCTGTTTAACAAAGTCAAATAGCTAATAGTGATCAAACAAGTCAAAAATTGACTGATAAGCTAACTATGTTACTAAACAGGACTAAAGTATTTTCCATGTTTAATTAATAAGTTGTTTGTGTTCATATATAGAAATGGATGGTGTGATCTCAGTGTTCCCCAGCAAGTCATCGGAGCTCCATACAACAAGATCCTGGGATTTCATAAATATGTATGAAGGAAATGGAAATCCAATTTCCGGCGAGGAGTTTCTGCGCAAAGCCGGCGGTGGAAAAAACGTCATTATAGGAATGCTGGACACCGGTAAATCATCATGACCAAATTCCTTTCATTTTCAATTCTCAGGCTTACTCATTTATTGTCCGTCAATTTACGAACGAATTATATATATATATATATATATATATATATATATATATATATATATATATATATATATATATATATATATATATATATATATAGGGACGGAGCCAGAAATTGGATTTAGGGGGGGCGAAGAAGTAGGACGGATTCAGAAATTTTTTCCAGTAAAAGCGAAACATTAAAACAAAAGAGATCATTTAAAATAAATAAATAAATTACCTAAGAATTTTTTTATAACCATTACTTAAGAAATATAGTTGTAAATATTGTTGGATATGTGCGAAAAATAAAACACATCGAAACTTTATAAAAATATTCATAACAAAATATGAAACATAATTAATTAAATAAAATAATTTGAATAGAAAACACATTATAAATATTTAAAAAGTGACTGTGTTGAAGTCATAGGAGAAGGACTCAAAAATATGTAAAACTATGTTAATACAAGAATTTGAACCCAAGACCTTTCCTATTAACAAACACATGCCTTACCAACTAATCTAACTCCTTACTTGTTGACATTTACTAGTTTTTTTATACTAATACTAAAACCTATACTATATATACATATATACATACATACAAAAATTATATATGGGGTGGGGGTGGGAGTGGGGGTGGGGTGAGGGGGGTAGCTGACCCCCCTGCCCCCTTTGGCTCCGTCCCTGTATATATATATATATATTATATATATATATATATATATATATATATATATATATATATATAAAAGATTATTGCCCAATTATTATTGCTACACATTGAGGTGTACAATATGATGAAAAGAGAATATTTTGTCATAATAAGTTTGGTGTGACATGACTTTTGAAAAAGTAAAAAAAGTTATTTCAAATAATTTTTTCTAATAATTAAGTAAATGGAATATTACCTTCTAGTATCAGAAGTGTGATCAAAGCCATTGCATGAGGTTTAATTTATAATTTCTTAGTGCACATTATCTTTCTTGTGTGATTTGTAATTTACTACACTTAAATTAGTAAATTTATTTAGGACATACACTTAAAATTAGTAGATTTATTTAGGGCATACACTTAGACACTGATTGTGATTTTTTTTTTTCATCATCTATAAACAAAAGAAAAAAAAAAAAGACAAAAAAAAAAAAAAAAAAAAAAAAAAAAGGCGAAAGAAACCATACTTCAACACATATGTTGACATCAAGGTAGAAGGTTGGTGGAAGTGACAAATTTTAGTGTATACGGAAACACTCTACGTTAGAAGAAGGGCATTCATGCATGTGCCAAGTAGGACATAGAGAGTTGCTAAAGAATAAAATAATTGGAAAATGATAGGCATTCATGGGCCAAATATGGAGTTGATCAGTCCTTATATCATGGACCGCGGTGCATGTGCATCGCGGTCAAAATGGCGTCATTTCTTTAAGTAAAGAAACGGCGCGCCGTTAGTTTTAACGGAGTGTATATTTTCTATATGTTAATTACCAACTGACACTACAGTATATCTAAACCGACATTGCTTCTCGTATTATTTTTATATTATCAAATGAAACTGCAGTTATATCAAAATGATACTAGAGTTGTGGTGAAATGAAACTGCAGTGTATATAAAATGAAACTGAATAACATTTCACATATTTAAATGTATATTGTACAATGAAGCTGTAATTATATCAAAATGATCATGTACTTGTGTTTTAATAAAACTATAGTTATATAAAATAAAATTAAATAACATTTTCACATATTTGAGTCTATAAATATCAAATGAAATTGTAGTTATATCAAAATGAAACTATAGTTGTGTTGAACCGAAACTGTAGTGTATACAAAATGAAACTAAATACCAGAGTTACTTTCTGCGGAAGGGTGCGGAACGGCGGGAACCAAATGCCGTTTCTTTTCATTAAACAAAACAACGTCATTTTGATGCGCGATACATAATCGATTATGCACCGCGGTGCACGATATAATTTGCCAGAGTTGATAGAGAAAAAAGAAATGAAAAAAAGATACATATATATTCTTAGCGAGTGAAATTTTTCCCACATATATTCTTACTAGCATTTTTACGCGCGATGCGCAAAAATTTATGCCCGACTTAAAAAACTTGATAAATGCAAATAATTAAAAATTATAGTTCAAATTATATTTCACAATTTCTTAAAGTAGTAAATTTTAACCATCGTATTTGAAAATTATAGCCAATTTTTTTTTTATATTTTGTTTAATAATAATGTAAACAATTTTGATATAATTTATACTTTGTTTTTACAATAAATAAATAAAATATGTATAATACTAAGCTAGTAGCCACATATATTGGTGCATATATATATATATATATATATATATATATATATATATATATATATATATATATATATATATATACACACACACACACACACACATGATTTACCATGCATAAAAATTTAATTAAAATATAATCAACAATTAAAGTAATTACATAATAATTTTAATAAAATGATAATTAAAATACGAAAAAGATATGATAGATATAGGTGTATAGTAAAAATGATGGAGTTATGAAGGTTAGAATTAAATAGTAACGGTGTTATAACGGTGTAAGGGTACTTTTGTCTAACAAGAATGTAGTATGGACAATTTTGTCCATTATAATTGAAGTGTACAACATTTAATAAAAAATGTATATCTTTATTAGCATACAAAAAAATGGACAAAAAATCAAGGATATAACTATGATTGAGACTTATTATTTTTTAGATATCAAACATTATTACATCGACCATGTCCATACAGCTGTGTGAACCAAAATAAAAAATACCTTTTTAATATACTAAAACTACATTATTTATGTACGTAAAGTACATTATTTGAGTATTGAAAATATATTGTTTTATATACTATCAAATAATGTACATTCACTACACATAATATATTTTTAGTATATTAAAAATGTACCTTATGTTCATAATCCACACTGCTATATGGACCTTGTCACAGAATAATTTGCCACTTCTTATGAATACTATAAAAATGTTAGGCTCAATTTCCTTTTCTACATCAATTGGAGCATTTTATGTCATTAGGTAGTAAAAAGTTATGAAATAAAAAATAAGAGTATATATATATATATATATATATATATATATATATATATATATATATATATATAGTATTATTCTAAAATGATGAGAACTTAATTTAAAACATATAACCTATTTTAAGTTATAAACAATTTATATCAGGACTATGTGGTCCAATGGTATCCGGGTTGGACTTCCATTTGGAAGATTGTGCGTTTGAGCCTCAGTGGAGGCGTGGAGGCGTTGTTAGCTCTTTGTGTTTCAGTAGGTTGAGAAAGTATATGAACAGATACTACATTGTAATAGAGTTAGTAGCATTCAAAAAAAAGTTATAAACAATTTATCGATTCAGCTTAAAAAATAATAAAATTTCTAAATTAGCAATTAATTTGAAATATTACTCTCTAATCTCTATATAGTGTTTCAAAAAATATGTTCGAGGTCTTACAAATTTTTGTTTTTCATTAATAATTCCATTGTTTTACAAGAATGACGGCATTGCTCTTTCAAGTTAAAATATAATTTTTATTCCTACCCTCCACACATTTAATTTTGTAAGTATTTTTTTTGAAGTTAAAATAAAATCCAAATATTCCAAGATACCCTTTTGCCTCATTATATATATATATATATATATATATATATATATATATATAGGGTTGAGTTCAAATGAGGACAACAATATATAGAGGACTGTGAGGACAAATAATGGGCACACAACAAATTAATACCTGACACACAACTTAATACATAGTGGCACACAAGAATAAACGTAAACATCAGGTTTCGAACCCATACTCTATAAATTAACAAATCTAGCACGCGACATACAAACTGCGTCACATGACTACATTCGGCCATGCACACAACATACCGGCTAATGGCACACACTACATCTGTCCTCACAGTCCTCTATAATATACTTGTCCTCATTTGAATACACATCTATATATATATATATATATATATATATATATATATATATATATATATATATATATATATATATATATATATATATATATATATATAGAAAAACGCTCATATGTGGTCATGTCATTAGGTGTGGTCTTGTGGTCGTATCTGTGTCGTTGAATCAGTTTAATCTAACGGCAGTGGTAATTCTGAGAATTTTCGCGCGTTTTGGTAAGTGGGGGTGTTATGGTAATTACAGTGGTCATTTTATAGCGGACGGGTTCCAGAATACACCAACAGTGTTGACAACATACACCAATAGTGTAATAAAACACACCACAGTGAAACACACCAATGGTGTATTCCCATGTTATAGTAATTACAATGGCCATTTATAGCGGTCGGGTTCCAGAATACACCAACAGTGTTGACAACATGCACCAATAGTGTAATAAAACACACAACAATGTGATTTTCCTTATTCCGGTGTTTTATGACGAGTTTACCCTTGCAGTTCACTGGGTAGGAGAATGTGCGCGAAAATACTGGAAAAATCTTGATTAATATGATTCATTGGATCTATCTAATCTAATGGCCTATAATTGACCATATGACCATACTTAACAACATGACCACATGTGATCACCCCTGTATATATATATATATATATATATATATATATATATATATATAGAAGAGCGCTCATATGCGGCGGGATCTTACGGTGCGGCGGTGCGGTCAAATTCCAGAATACACCAACAGTGTTAACAATATGCACCAACAGTGTAATAAAAACACACCCCAATGAAATGTAATAAAACATCACAAAATACACCACAGACTCAAAAAAACACACCATATAACTCACCACCCCCAATGGTGTATTTCCGAACAGTGTATGGTGTTTTTACTCACACCTAATGGTGTGTGTTTGGTGATGCAGGGCTCTGTTTACTCTATTTTGTGTGGTGTATTTCCTAACGTTGATGGTGCATATTTGGTGAACTATTGGTGTTGCCGCACCGTAAGAAATAACCGCACCGTAAGACACTGCCGCACCTGAACCCGCCTCAATATATATATATATATATATATATATATATATATATATATATATATATATATATATATATATATATATATATATATATATATATATATATATATATATATATATATATATATATAAGGTCAGGTCTTCCCGTGCGGTCAGTGCACTGTTAGGTATGCATAAATGCACCACACAGTGTTCGTAAATACACTATATGTGTGGTGTATTTTTGTTTTGTGTGGTGCATTTTTTGGCATTTTATTCTGGTGTATTTTCGAACACTGTATGGTGCATTTATGCATACCTAATGGTGTATGCCGCACTGACCGCACGGGATGATCTGACCTCACAGAAACTAATATATATATATATATATATATATATATATATATATATATATATATATATATATATATATATATATATATATATATATATATATAGGTTTAAGTTCCCGTGCGGGTGAAGGTTTCCCGTGCGGTTGTGCGGCTGATTAATGTGCGCGAGTTTTGTACTTAATGTGCGTGAGTATTGTGTTTAAGGTGAGTGACGTTTGTGTTTAATGTGCGTGAGTGTGTAATACTTAATGTGCGTGTGGTTTATGTTTAATGTGCGTGAGTGTGTAATACTTAATGTGCGTGAGTTTTGTACTTAAGGTGCGTGAGGTTTGTGTTTAATGTGCGTGAGTGTGTAATACTTAATGTGCGTGAGTTTTGTACTTAAGGTGCGTGAGTCTTGTAACTAATGTACGTGAGTGTATACTTAATGTGAGTTGTTGTTGAAGATGCGACTTGCGAAGCACGTTGCACGTATACGCATCTGGCCAACATTGCTTAATTATATATCTAATCTATTATTCCTGCTATGTACGTAAATATAACTTCATCATTTGATCTGCGTGTAGGCATATGGCCAGAGTCAAAGTTTCAATGATGAAGGGATGGAGCCTGTTCCCAAGTCATGGAAAGGGACATGCCAAGAAGGACTTCAATTCACTACATCGCACTGCAATAGGTGAATATATATATATATATATATATATATATATATATATATATATATATATATATATATATAGAGAGAGAGAGAGAGAGAGAGAGAGAGAGTGAGAGAGAGAGGAGTGATCACATGTGGCCATGTTGTTAGGTGTGGTCAGGTCAATTATAGGCCATTAGATTAGATAGATCCAATGAATCATATTAATCAAGATTTTTTCAGTATTTTCGCGCACATTCTCCTACCCATTGAACTACAAGGATAAACTCGTCATAAAACACCGGAATAGGAAAAATCACATTGTTGTGTGTTTTGTTACACTATTGGTGTATGTTGTCAACACTGTTGGTGTATTCTGGAACCCGGCCGCTATAAATGGCCACTGTAATTACCATAACACGAGAATACACCATTGGTTTGTTTCACTGTGGTGTGTTTTATTACACTATTGGTGTATGTTGTCAATACTGTTGGTGTATTCTGGAACCCGCCCGCTATAAATGGCCATTGTAATTACCATAACACCCCCACTTACCAAAACGCGCGAAAATCCTCAAAATTACCACTGCCGTTAAATTAAACTGATTCAACGACACTGATACGATCACACCTAATGACATGACCACATATGAGCGCTCTTATATATATATATATATATATATATATATATATATATATATATATATATATATATATATATATATATATATATATATATATTTTTATATATATATATATATATATAGAAAAACACTCATATGTGGTCATGTCATTAGGTGTGGTCGTGTGGTCGTATCTGTGTCGTTGAATCAGTTTAATCTAAAGGCAGTGGTAATTCTGAGAATTTTCGCGCGTTTTAGTAAGTGGGGGTATTATGGTAATTACAGTGACCATTTATAGCGGGCGGGTTCCAGGGTACACCAACAGTGTTGACAACATACACCAATAGTGTAATAAAAACACCACAGTGAAACACACCAATGGTGTATTCCCGTGTTATGGTAATTACAGTGGCCATTTATAGCGGTCGGGTTTCAGAATACACCAATAGTGTTGACAACATGCACCAATAGTGTAATAAAACACAGAACAATGTGATTTTCCCTATTCCGGTGTTTTATGACAAGTTTACCCTTACAGTTCGCTGGGTAGTAGAATGTGCGCGAAAATACTGGAAAAAATCTTGATTATTATGATTCATTAGATCTATCTAATCTAATGGTCTATAATTGACCATATGACCACACCTAACAACATGGCCACATGTGATCACTCCTCTCTCTCTCTCTCTCTCTCTCTCTCTCTCTCTCTCTCTCTCTCTCTCTCTCTCTCTCTCTATATATATATATATATATATATATATATATATATATATATATATATATATATATATATATATATATATATATATATATATATATATATATATTCCTAATCATATGAGAACTACTTTCTTGGAATGCATTAGGGTGTGGTGCATTTTACCCTGGTGTATTTATGAATAGCTGTGGTGCATTAGTGCATATTTAATGGTGTATGCCCGCACGTCCCAATGTGTGGTGCATATGTGCATTTCACTCTAATGCATTTTTGAACACGATATAATGCATAACTCATGTTGCATGATGTAGGTATGCACGAGAAGGTCTGTCCCCATTAATTAAATTAGAATCACCCCTTAAGTGAGAATATGAAAACCAACATGCACATAAATTATTCTATGATAAATTGTGTGCATTATGTTACTGAAATATTAGAGTGTGCGCATTCATGTACACCTTGGCTTACTGCGTGTTTAATTAGCATCTGTTGTATTTGTACAGAAAAATAATCGGAGCACGATATCATTTAGGAGGTTACGAGGCAATGTATGGTCCTTTGAACTCCACATTAGACATTCGTTCAGCTAGAGATGTAAACGGTCATGGAACCCACACAGCATCCACCGTCGGTGGTCGGAGAGTTGGCAGCGCATCTGCACTGGGTGGGTTCGCGAGCGGTGTTGCCATCGGCGGCGCACCACTAACACACCTGGCCATATACAAAGTGTGTTGGCAGTTACCTATCCATGGCATCATAAAGAAAAGCACCTGCCAAGACGATGACATATTGGCTGCATTTGATTATGCCATTGCCGATGGGGTTCAGGTGATTAGCATATCCATTGGTTCATTACCCGCAGATACGTACTTCTTGGAGAATGCCATCGCGCTCGGAGCATTACACGCCATGAAGATGAACATTGCAGTAGTGGGAAGTGCGGGCAATGATGGGCAATATTACACTGTGGGAAATATCGCTCCTTGGATCGTCACCGTTGGAGCAAGTAGCATTGATCGAGTGTTTTCCGCTCCTGTTGTTTTGGGAAATAACATCCTAGTTAAGGTCAGAAAAGAATTAATTTCACTTTTGATTATCACTTTTGATTCACAACTTTTTGTTTTTAGTTTTGGTGCCTAATTTAGTCTCTTATTAGTTTTTGTCCTTCCATCCGAATTGGCAGTGAAATATTACTAAATTTTATATTTTTAGGGGTAACTCGTCAATTCAAGGAAAGATTTTCATGTCTAGTCTCTCCATGTCTTCTCCATTATTTTCATATATCAAACAACCACACTGATACTTGTTTTTTTTTTTAATGAAAAACTATTTGTATTGTTTAGATATGAAGATCTTTCTTTGGGTTGAAAATTTTACCCTAAAAATATAAAATTTGATAACATTTCGCACCTGACCAATTTGGATGGAATGACCAAAATTGATTTTTAAAAAAACTAAGTTAGGCACCAAAATTGAAAAACTTTAAAGTTGTGCACCAAAAATAATAGGACTTTAAAAGTCATGGGATAAAAAGTGAAATTAATTTGTTAGAAAAATATAAACTTTTTTTCCTTTTAATTTTCCTCAGCTTATTATTATTATTTTTTTCCTTTTTAACACCGTCTAAGACATAGTAATGTAAAACAACTGCATGCAGGGAGAAAGCATAAGCGTAATTAAGGAAAGAGTGACACTTCCGCTTGTCTATGCAGGAGATGTAGAGCTCCCTGGAACGACCAACTTTTCAGGGTTCCATTCGATTTTTTTCAATTCCTGTTTTATTTATATTAGGTTGATGGCAAATTATACCATGGATCAAGGTCTATCTTGTATTGTGAATTCTGGTCCAAAAATTTTGTGTCTACAGTTAACTTGCAGTTAATCATGTCTGTACTTGTAAACAAATTAAAATTAAAGTACATCACATGTTAATTACAGCCACATAAAATGATAACTATAGACATAAACGGTTAACTGCAGGTACATAATAATATGTTTACTACAGATACATAACATGTTAATCAACATCTTACGTGTTTTCAGTTAACATATTATGTACATACAGTTAACAATTTATGTATCTTTAATTACCATGTTATGTGCATTTAATTTGTTTACATGTACATAACATGTACCTGAAGTTAATAATTTATGTACAAGTAAACAAATTGAATGCACATAATGTGTTAACTGATAAATACTTTTTGGATCAGGGTTTACAATACAATAGAAATTCTGGTTCATGGTATAACAATTGTAGGTTGTTTGATTGGAATCGATCTGGTAGATGTTATTATGTGTTTGAATCAAATATTATATTCTTACGTACAGGTATTGCCAACCCAACACACTTTCACCGGAGAAGGTGAAAGGTAAAGTAGTGTTTTGCCTATTGGGAGGTTTGATCTCGTCCTTAGAAGTGGAAAGAGCAGGGGGTGCAGCAGCCATACTAGGGTATGTTGAAAGTGAGGTACAAGTTACAAGTTTTCTGATTCCAGCAACAACCATATTTTATCCTTCCGGGACAGATGCCATTCTTAAATACATTAAGACTAATAGCAATCCAGTGGCCACGCTCATTCCTGGACAAACAATTTTTGGTGCTAAACCATCACCAGCCATGGCTTCTTTTACCTCATTAGGTCCAAGTTCCGTGGAGCCTAATATTCTCAAGGTATGTAATAACATGTCAATTATTGTTCCCTTACATGTCTGCTATAATAGTTGTTTCAACATCTATGACTTGTAATCAATGTTGCAGAAGGCGCTAGGCGCTAGGCGCTAGTCGGACGTCCGGGGGCGCTTAGCACCTAAAACGCTTAGGCGGCGCCTAGGTGCCTCTTAGGCGGTTGAGTAATTTGAGTATATTGTCTTCACTTTTCCCACTCAGAGCTGTGAGTTGTAAGACTATATATTATATAAAATCCCACAAACTAATCAATTACATATGTTAGATGGTTAGTTGTGTACAACTGTACGTACATGGTTGGAGGAATATAGAAGAAGAGCAACCGATCAGGCAAATTAAAAAATACTACTTGGCCGAGTTGGGCGGAATTAGGCGCCCAACTCGGCGCCTAGTCGGCCAGCCAACTAAAAACCGTCTATGACTGAAATCAAACATTAGCTTAGGGGTGCCTAGGCATAGACGACAGCCTCCTCCAATTTTTACAACACTGCTTGTAATTAGAGCTGAGATTCATCTACCAAATTATACCCACTTCTAAAATCCGTTTTAATTTGCAGCCTGATATTACAGCTCCGGGGCTTAATATATTAGCAGCATGGAGTGAGGCATCCTCGCCTTTAGGAATAACTCAAGATCATCGAAGTGTTAAGTATAACATAATATCAGGAACATCCATGTCATGCCCTCATGTTTCTGCTGTGGTTGCGCTTCTTAAAGCCATACATCCTGATTGGAGCGGTGCTGCAATCAAATCTGCTCTTATGACCACTGGTATATATCCTATTGCGCTTCTTAAAGCCACATGCCGTGGCAATAAAAGTTCATTACTTACATGTTCGACTCTCATCAGGGCAGTCTATTAACCTTTTTGGTTTAAGCTGGTTAACTATATATGGCCAACCTATCTAAGTATATTTGTTGGTCTTTTGCCCGCTAAAGCCACAAGGTCAGGGCTGTCTTTTGAATTTTTGTTGCCTAGTTCTTGTAAATAAATGAGGCACTAATTTAGCCGTTTGATACATAAAAATTGAAGATATGATTGAGAAGGAAAATTGAATTTTATGTCAAAGATTTTGGACGATTTTGCCATAATCATGCTCAATTAAATAGGAGAGAGAAGTGAAAATTGAATTGCAACTTTGGTAATCAAAGACATTTGGAGAAATTAAAAGTTTTAAAATTAATGGAGGAAGAAAGAATCTTGCTCTCTTCAATGGTGGTACGTGATTTGAGAAAAAACGGATAAGTTTTAGGCAAAATAGAAAGCGGTCTGAAAGAATGTGGACTTAATTGGGATTTTTTTTTTTTTAAATTTCTTTAGCAGCTAGGTCAAAAATAGATATTGGCCCTCTAAAATTGAGGCCATGTGCTGTTAGGTATTATGCGGCAAATTATTGTATGGACCATGGTCCACACAATGTTATGTGGACCACAACAAAAAAAGTACATTTTTAATATACTAAATGTACATTATTTTTGTATCGAATGTACATTATACAATATAATGTACACTTAGTACAAAAATAATGTACATCCTCTGAATACAATGTACATTATTTTTGTGTTGAATGTACATTATTTTTGTACTGAATGTACATTATTTTATAGTATACAAAATATGATCCACACAACTTGTATGGACAATAGTCCACACAATAATGATTGGTATTATGCACGGGTCGAAAACCAACCCTGCACGAGGCCAGGTTTGTTGTGTGCGGCAATTTATTATTGACCATGGTCCATACAGTGTTATGTGAACCATAACAAAAAGTACATTTTTAGTATACTAAAATTACATTATTTGTATATTGAATGTACATTATACAAAATAATATACATTTAGTACTCAAATAATGTATTTTTCCTGAATACAATGCACATTTTTAATATACCAAGTGTATATTATTTGTGTACTGAATATACATATTTGATAGAATGGTCCATAAAGCTGTGTGGACCATAATGATTGATCAATGTGCACACCCTCTGCTTTCAATTCCCTCACCCCAAAAAAGTTCATTACTTACCTCATTGTTTTAAGAGATTTTGCTAAACATTAGATATGATGCTTCCTTTTTACCATATATATATATCAGCTACAACTGAAAATGTGAAAGGAGAAGCAATAAAGGATGCAAATGGAGAAGTTGCAGGCCCCTTCCATTACGGGGCAGGCCATATTCAGCCATCAAAAGCAGCCGATCCCGGGCTTGTATATGATTCAACATACACAGACTATCTTCTCTTCGTTTGCGCCATTGCAGGCACTTCACTAGACCCATCAACTTTCAGTTGTCCCATGGAAGCTCCATCTCCAAGTGACCTCAACTATCCATCACTGGCAATAGCTGAGCTCAAAGGGTCGTCAATGGTGGTGAAAAGAACTGTCACAAATGTGGGCTCAACCATTGCTACCTACTCTGTGGAGGTTAAAGCCCCAACTGGATACTCGGTCCGAGTTTCTCCCCCAGTATTGAATTTTACACAAGTTGGAGAAAAGCAGAGTTTCTTTATAACCATTAAGGCTGAAAGTGTTAAGAAGAGTGGGGGGTTTGACTATGGTTGGTATAAATGGAGCGATGGAATTCACATGGTTAAAAGTCCAATTGTTGTGCGGAAATAGTGAGATTTCCAGCAGTGTACCTGCGTGCAATGTAGCCTCGTAAGAGCTGGCCCAAATGGTTGAATAGTTTTCTTTTTGTTTGTTTGTTTTATTTAGCAGCCGAAGTGAAGACACATTTCATTGAACAATGTGTAATGCAAATTGTAAGTGACAGCGATTGAACGTTTTACCTTCAATGCCAACAAAATACTCAGTTCAACCAAATAAAACAGACTCAAGTTTAGCTAATCTTTTAGGTGCAGATTCAGCATGCAGTAGACTCTGACAGATTTTACTTTTGTTTATTGATATATGTCATGTGTGAATGTCACTTGGTTTTTTTTTTTTTTTTTTTTTTTTTTTTTTTTTTCAATTAGAAAGCAGCTATGGAGGCTGTTGTTGATGATGCCAAAACCCTGTTGTTTCCTCGCCAAAGTTGCACCCTTAAGGGAATGGATTTCGATCCAACACAACCCAACCCAACCCAGCCCAGGTAGGTTCTTTCAGATTCTTCCGATCCTCCAATCGTTATATGATGCACCAGGGCGCACAATGCATTACGTGTTCTAAAAAATTACTTATTTCGTATGTACATAATTATATAGTAGAATACACATATACTCCTAACATAACACACATAATTTAACATAATACATAATACACAAAACTCTTAGCGTAATACACATAAACTCTTAACATAATATACATGAACTCTTAACATAATAATACACATAAACTCTTAACATAATATTACCAAATATCAAATATCACAATCTGTATGACAACAATGTTGAAAGAGCCACATTGCAACTTAACATTATGAAGCAAGGCTGGCATTTATGAACAATAGTTAAACACCTATATGAAGACTCCAAATTGAATAAGCCACACGGCCACACCTATAATCAATGTAGTTACACAAGCTGACTCTGCAGAATAGAACCAGATGAATATAAGAACAAAACTTTGAAGTTGAAGATGAGGTAATATTACCATTAGAAGAAATAGCAATTATTGAGGAAAACAAGTGTTAGGATCAAGCGCTTACAACTACGACAAAAGCTATAGCTAGTAGCGAATGCGCAACTTTATTTCCTTATAAACCGCCACACATTTTCAAGAGCCAGGGTGCTGGACTTGGCCCCTTTACCTGTGCCTCCACCCCACAATCCCCTAGCCACATGGTGTTGGAATTGGCCCTTACTCGTTGCATTCCGACTTCACAAGTTCACTCTCATGAGTTGCATATAAAGAATCTGGAATTCCCTCATTAATTTGGTAGTTGAGCAAAAGTCCCACTGTTAGGACTACAGCCACCAACTATCATTTTTTCATAGATGTTGAAGCTCTTCATACATTTTGTCTGCCTCCTCCATCCTTCCAATTATTCCAAGATTGAAAATCAAAGAATTATATGTATAAAGGTTAGGAGTAATGAACTCCTTTGCTTCGCATCTCATCGAGAAGACATAAGGCTTCCTTGAATTTTCCTGACCTCCCAAGGCCGTTGATCATAAGATTGTATGAAACTAAATCAGGATCAATGCCAGTGATATATGCGACTCAATCATGTTTCTGACTATTAGATTTCATCTTAATGAAAACTTCTTTCGCAGTATCAAGTTTTCCAGCAATACAAAGAGCATCAATTAGAACTGTACAAGTAACAACATCAGGTGTGGAACCCTCATTATCCATTCGCTTCAATATAGCATAAGCATCATCAACTTTTCCAGCTCTCCAGAGGGCTTTAATGCAGATGGTAAAGGTGTAAATATTAGGCTTCAACCCCAAACTATCCATCTCTTTTAACAAACTCAGGACCATGGCAGTATCCCTTCTTTTACCACATGCAACCATTAATGCGGAGTAAGACTTAAGGCTCAGCTTAATGCCATCTGAAACTGCTCTTCTATAAACTTCTAAAGCCTTCACTCATGAATAGCCTAATACCAGGGGATTCTGGGAATCCCTTGTCATTCCCAAGAACATAATAGATGTTTTTACCAAACAAAGGAATAGGCCTATTATCGAGGATGTCATTCCATTCCAGGCATATTCCGCGAACCAAACGAGCCATAAGTGTATCAACCAATTGTAGGAATATGCATTCAACACAAAACCTGTTTTTCTCATCCTCTCAACATCAAATGAAGCCAGTCTAATCCCTCCTCTTATATGAAGACATTTGAATATGGTCAAATACGTGTCCAAATTCCTATAAATGATCTGTTTTTGCATCACATCAAACACCATAGCCATATCACTGACCCTCCCATGAACCCTCAAAAGCTCAAGCATGTAATTACACGTTTCTGTAGTGTGAACCACCTTAGGTAGCTAAGCAACAGACTTAAACAGAGATAAGGCTTGATTCGGGTCTCAAAACGACTTCAAGATCCCAAACACTTCCTCTGAAGAAATCCCACTGTTGAGATTCCCATTCGAAGAGTTCATCACATTATGCCAAACACCCACATTATTTCTTCTAGTTTTCTTCCAATTTACCACAGACCCGAGCCTTAAAATCTTCAAAGATTCAAACTTTCTGCCTCTATGTGGCCCATTACTAATTGAAACCCGCAGTGATAGCGAGCTCTTACCTGGCGCAGTGTCAGTTACGGATATGCAATTGAAATGAGCGCAACAGAATCTTGAGGAATTAAGTACATCTATAGCCATATTTGAAGAAATTCCAGTGGAGTATATTTGGGCATGAATTTCAAAAGGATGCTTGCTTGAAATTCAATTGCTTATGAAAAAAAGCAGGAAGCCATAGACAGAAATAGAGAAAATAAAAAAGATTGGAATCTGCGGCGAAAGTAAAAAAGAGAATGGGCTTATCTGAACTCTGAAGAATGGGAAGTTATAGACTCGCTGTCAGCTCTTCCAGTATTTTGGATGCTATTGAGAACCGCCCAATCGGAGATATTTTTCTTTCAAACAAAATTAAAGAAAAAGAAAACATTTTACTGAAAAGGAAAAGAAATGTTTTATGATAAAAGAACAATTAGGCCGTTTGGTTCGTGAAAAATATTTGAGGGGAAATGGAATTGAATTTTCATGGAAAAGAAATTACCGGGAAGATTAATTACATTGTTTGGTCGGTGGAAAATAAATTACTGGAAACATCGATTCCATTGTTTGGTTGAGTTTGGAATTGTAAGGAATAATGAGTATAAAGACAATTATACCCCTACATAATAATAACAACAATAATAATAATTGTAATTAAGAAAAGTTGATGAGGGTATAATTGTCCTACTTATTTTCCATGGAAAACAAAATACCAAGGGGGCCATAGAAAATGTTTTCCTCATTTTTGAGAAAAATGTTTTCCAATAGAAAATGTTTTCTATGAACCAAACAAAAGAAAATCTCTAGTTTTTCTCAAATTCAAGAAAAACATTTTCCATGAACCAAACATGCCCTTAATATAAAAGTAGAACAACTAACAATTCTAATTGCTCCAAGCGTAATTCACTCTATCAATTTTTCAAAGAGAGAAAAAATCACCGCTTCTGAAATGTCAATGTAGTTTATAGTTTTCAATTTCAATTAATTTGATCATAAAATTATTTAAAAAATTTTGTCAATTAAACAATTCTGAGGGACTAAAATGGTCATTTCTCCCTTTTACAATTTCGTCAATCTAATTTTCAAAGGGTTTAATTGATAAATTTTTAAATAATTAGAGAATCAAATTAGTTAAAATTGAAAAATTAAGAATTACATTAACCATTGAAAAACGATCGAGGGACCGAATTATAATTTCCCAATCAAAAATCACTTAAAGCAATCAATTATTGTACAAAATGCATTTTAAGAAAATCACGCATTTACACCCTCTATGCGTCTCTAGCAAAAGTGTTAGTTAGAGATGACACTTTAGCGGTAATTTATTGCAGCTCTAATTCTTCTAGGAAAATTATCAATCATTATGCTGTGCATCTGTATGTACCATGCATGGTGCATACGGATGCAAAAACGACGTCGTTTTGATGTCTAATTTAAAAGATAAAAAATTCAGAATTGCATAACTACATATCCATAATTTCATAACTATACATCCAGAATTACATAACTACACATCAATAATTTTATAATTATAAATCCAGAATTGCATAACTAGACATCCATAAATTCTTAACTATACATCCAGAATTGTATAACTATACATCCAGAATTGCATAACTATACATTTATAACATCATAACTATAAAATCCAGAATTGCATAACTACACCATGCATAATTACACATCCATAATTTCATAACTATAAATCTAGAATTGCATACCTACACATCCATATATAATTCCATAACTAAAAATTCATAATGAATGAACTAAAAAAATTAACAACATAATGTTGTTGCTGGGAATCGAAACTAATTTTTTTTTAAGTAGGACACGTGTTTTGATGCAAAACGACGTCGTTTTTGCATCCGTATGCACCACGCATGCACGACATAATTTGCCGCAAATTATTAGGTATACCATGGTTCACATAGATGTGAGGACCATGAATATAAAGTATATTTTTAATGTATTAAAAGTACATTATTTATGTACAAAATATATATTATTTAATAGTATATAAAATAATATATTTTCAGTAGTCAAATAATATACTTTGTGTATACAAATAATATACATTTAGTATATTAAAAATGTATTTTTTTATTTATGGTCAACACAACAATGGTACATGTAATAATGATTGAATTCTTCAATGATCAACCTCACCCATCTATTGCTAAACATTTTTTGGGTAAGTTTGCATGAAACTTTTATCAGCTACAATTTTATATAATATTTTAAGAATAATCATATTCAAAACATTTTATATATATATATATATATATATATATATATATATATATATATATATATATATATATGATATTGGACCTAAATCTCACTTACCAGGTGGACCCGGGTACATACATAATTTACATATGAATGTTTACAAATTTATATTCCTTACCAAGTGGACTCGGGTACATACATAATTTATGTATGAATGTTTATAAATTTATATACTCAATGTTCACAATTTGTATAAAGAAAAATTATGAATATTTAGTACATAAATTGTAAACATTAAACATGTAAATTGTAAATATTTAGTATGTAAATGTATATTTTAGACACATTTTAAATTTGAGCCACAAAAACAAGACCGAGAGATAATCCCAAATCATAAAAACGCTAAAAGGGTGAGAGAATATTAATTAAAACAAAGAGAAAGAACATACCTTTAAATTTTGCGCTTGAACCGGAGGAAAAAAAAAACATAATTTTCTTTTCTTGCAATAAAATCTCATTACACGAACTGAAAGAGCTAACAAGAAGCAAAGGATGCGAAAGTTTTGGGTTTTTGTGGGGTGGACTGCGGAGCAATTGAGGACTTGGAGTTCACGGTTGGAAATCAGCGATTTTCAGACCACCAAAAAGTGGTCGGAAATAGCCCAAATCAGGTCGAAAATCCTTGTTCCGACCAATTTTCTGACCACTTTTGACATCCGAAAAAACGCTTGTCAAAAATTCCGACCACAACAGATAGTGGTCGAAAACACCGACAACCAAAATAGAGTGGTTGGAAAGTTTTGTCGCATGGGAAAGTTGGTTGTACGGCATTTCCGACCACCTGGTGGTCGGTAAACTTACTACGCGTATATACGAATTACGTTTTGCGACCACTAGGTGGTCGGAAAACATAATTCGTATATACGCGTAGTAAGTTTACCGACCACATGGTGGTCGGAAATGCCTACAACCAAGTTAAAAAAAAAATTAAAATTAATTTTTAAAAAATACATTTTGCTACTCAATTAGTTTAATACATATTATCTATCCTGAAATAATACTTTTATAACAATGTAATATTATCAAAAACTAGCAATTTTAATTGGATGTTCACAATTCAAAAAGTAGTAGCTACACTTGGAGAAAAAAAAAATCTTTTGATATCCACAGGCTGTTTCATTTGTTGCATTTGAACAGGGGGGATCTACATTCTTCAGCTGAATATATGAAATCCACAAGCTGCTTCATCATTGGCCAAAGAGAATTCATCAAACACCTAATTCCAATATCAAACAAAGGATCAATAAAAACAATATCGAACAGTATAAGCAGTGGGACTGGTGGCGTACAGTGGACTGGCATGGTGGCGTGATCCGCGCCGGACTAGAGCGTGAGACGATGGCGGGTGGCGGTGTGTGGCGGCAGGCTAATTCCTTCCCCATTCTTCTAGTTTTCCTTCTCCATTCTTCCAATTTTTCATTTCTCCAGTTTTGCAATTTTTATTCCCTATTCTTCCAATTTTCATTCGTTCCAATTTTTTTAGAGTTGGTGAAGCAAGGGCCGGATGGTGCTTTCGGTGGCGATGTGCTACGAGGGGTGTTTGATGCCATCAAGTCGCATCGAGTGGTCACTGCAAATCAGCATGACGCTGGATCCGATGATATGCCGTCCTTCAGTTTGGGTAGTACGCAGGATATAACAGATCAGGGTTGGGGTGATATTGAGGCTGTGTTGCGGACTTGATCCTGGAAAATACTGACATTCCTGATTCTAATGTGGAGGTCAGTTTGCCAAGTTTGCTTTCATTCGTTTTGTAAGGTTGTTTGGTCAGATCACGTGCACTCGCGCATACTTGTCTGCATTCGTCTTAATGGTTACATTACCTGGGTTTCAAACTGTTTTTTTGTTTAGTTTTTTTTTTTTTTTTTTTTTTGCCTTTTTTAACTCATTGTTGTCGTGTATTTTTTGCCCGATAGGATGGTCATGGTAATGTATGTGGTGGCGATAGCTTGGTTGGGGTTGTGGATAGTGCGGTTTCTGATGGGGTTGTTTCAAATGGTGGTGAGCCTGGGGCTGGTTCTGATGGTGCTCGCCCGACGGTAACTATCGAACCTACGCATGTTGTTCATCCGGTTGATACACGTGTGACCACGGGGTTGGTACGTATAATGTTTTGTGCTCAGTTAGTTAGGAATATGTTTCAATGGGTGTTTGCAAACATGTGGATTCATTCCGGCCATGTGAGCATCCTTGTATTAACATATGTGCACAATGCGTGTGGCCTTTATTTAATCTGTTTACTTTTCCAAATGTGGTGTTGTTCCATGTTCATCTACCATAGGGTGGGTGTGCTGAAGCACAAGCTGGGGATTGCGTTGTTCCTGCTCGCGGTGATTCTGCGATGGCTACGTCGGTTCAACATGGTTTGGTATGTGTTGTTTTTTTGCTTATGCGTCGTGCACAAGAATTTACTGTGGTGTGTATGCCACTGTTCTCTAGCCATTTCCACATGTGCACGCTCGCATGCTCCAGTGTGCATAGCCATTTCGCGCGATATCCCACGCTTTGTGGGCTTTTTTGTGTTGTTTAATTCTCTTATTTCTGTTTGCAGCCATCAATACCTGCGGAGGAGGCCATTGGGTGTCGGTCTGCTGGCCCTGTGTGTCAAGCACCTTTGAAACCTTATCGGGGGGGGGGGGGGGGGTGTATTTGGCCGCCGGTTGGTTTTCCTCCGGGGGTGTCGCGCCTAAATATCGGTGCGTCCGGTTCCATGAGCTCTGTGGCTTTGCCCGACTTGGACAACCCGGACGAGGCAGTAATTTGCAACTGGTTGTTGTGCGCAACAGATGCGAACATGTTAGTTTCAGAATCTATTTTTTGATATGCATATTTTGTTTCGTATGGTTAGTTGATATGTTGTTCTGTTTATCTTTATATGTTTTAGGGACGATATTCTATTCGATGTTAGTGGTAGGGCTGCGCGATGGGTGGACTTGTTGTCGCTGGCACTCGGGTCGTTGGTTGAGGTTGCCGTGGTAGATGCGTGGACATGTCTTTTGAATTGTCGAGAGCGGTATATGACCCCTTTGCCCCTTAGCTTCCCGTTGTTTTGCATCCACTCTATCCACGGTTTGTTTCGACTCCTTACCCTTATGATACTGTATTTTGTCGTGTTTATGTTTTTTGATTTTGCATATTTCATTTTTCTTGAAGCTTCATACTATCGTGGATACCTCGCTTGATCTGGTTAAGCGGATTGCTATGTTTAAGGCCAGTCTCCACGGGGAGTTTGAGATGACGTCTTACCATTATATTAATAAAGTTGACTTGGTGTGTATGATTTTCTGCTTTTTTCAGTTGTTGATCTGTCATCGGTGTTAGTATGTGCACACTACGTTACGCATGTGTGTAGCCAATGATTAAATGGGGTCCTACCAAAGAACTTAAGATCAGAAGGTAGCTTTAATTTTAGCAATTTTATTTTCAACTTAATTTTCTACTCTTTGTGGCTGCACTGCAGACATTTCCTGCAGTGTATTCGGTCTTCCATCCTGTTAACTTTGGTAGCAGCTAGTTCATTCAATTGCTCTAATATGCATAATGCATGCATCATACATCTCAAGTCCTTTATGTTCCTGATCAAACAAATATTAGACATCTTCACAGGGCAGTATTCCATTTTAAGATCAATAAAAAACTCGGTGGTCCACCATCTGTACCTGTAACTGAGAAGAGTTGACAAGACTTTTGAAGTAATATATCCAGCATCCAACCTTATAAGCTTGCAGATCAGATCATTACAGATAGATATCCCACTGTTTACAGTAAAAGGGAAAAAATTAAGGATAGATAGATGGACAAAGAGCTGAAAGATTGATTCAAAGAAAATAGGATATTTAACACCAAAGCATCAGACCAGAAGGCATGTGATTGTGGGCTGAGAAGATCTTAGCTGCATCCAAACTAAAGCCTCTGGAAATTGTTTTAGCACTGCACAAAAAGGAGTCTTTATCATCAGATCACGTACAAGATAAGGATTCAGCAGCCTAAGTCAAGACACATTTCATTGAACAATGTGTCAAGGTTAGAAACAGCTAGTAATGCAAATTGTAAATTGAACATTTTACCTTCAATGCCAAGAAAATACTCAGTTCAACCAAATAAAATAGGTAGGTAAGGTTGAGTCAAGTTTAGCTAATCTTTTAGGTGCAGATTCAGCAGTAGATTTTTCTTTGTTGATATATGTGTGAACGTCACTTGGTTTTTTCTTTTTTTTTTTTTTTTTCTTGTTTTCAATTAGAAAGCAGCTATGGAGGCTGTTGTTGATGATGCCAAAACCATGTTGCATTTCCCTGTTTCCTCACCAAAGTTGCACCCTTAAGGGAATTAAGGGATTTCGATCCAACCCAACCCAACCCAGGTAGGTTCTTTCAGATTCTTCCTCCTGATCAAGTGAGTATGTGTTATAGGCCAGAATATCTAGGATAGCGCCACAGGCTTAGAAACTTAGGAATAAAATGAAGCTTTTCTGGAGTGCTTCTTCTCCCCAAATGAAGCGTTTTTTTGGAGTGCTTCTTCTCCCCAAATGAAGCGTTTTTTTTGGAGTGCTTCTTCTCCCCAAATGAAGCGTTTTTTTTGGAGTGCTTCTTCTCCCCAAATGAAGCGTTTTTTTTGGAGTGCTTCTCCTCCCCCATCTTTCATTTAATAAAAAGCCAAAATACAAATTTCCCAGATAAATATTCCCTCTTCAAATACCTAAGGCATCTATTTATAAAAGATAAAAACTACCCACTACCTTAAAGTGCTATAATTACCTAGGAAGTGGTCATCCCACTACAATAACAATAACAATAACAATAACAATAACACTTGTATCAGTATGTACCTACCTGGTCTCTGATCAAGTGAGACACTCTGTTATGTTTTCGGGCGAAAGCACGCGTCAAAGGGCGATTAGGGTTATTGGGGATGTCTATGTTGAGAGATAAATTTAAGGAACAAAGATAATAGGAACGTTTTGAGAGTTTTCCCATCTCTTGATTTTAACTTAACTTCTTTCTTGCTTGTTATTTTATTAGAATAAAAATCCTCTTTATATAAGAGGGTTACAAAGACTAGTAAAACATAAAAAGGAAAGGAGAATCATTAAAGCTCCTTACCATAATTATTTCTTATCTCTATAGAAAATAAATCAATTCTAATAATAAGGATAATAAATCAATTCTAATAATAAAGATATTTCCTTTATCATATCACACTCAGTGTATGTTAGCATCTTTTCTTTCTCAGCTATTTCTTGCCATTGCTATCTGAACCAACCCCCCTCACCTTGGTAGATTATATTGATGCTGCTTTTTGCAATTCACGGTCATCCTCGTCTATCAAATTAAAAGAAGAAGAGCATGAGTATGTTTACAGATGCATCGAATAAAGAAATACACAAAGCATATAATTAATAATTCCAGTACGGATAGATGAAATCTCTGTTCTGTTCTTTTCATTTCATTCAGAAAATAAATAAATTATACACAAGGCAAACCTGATCGAAATCACCACCAGCAAAGTCATCGTCTATGCAGCAGCCCGGAATAGACAGTAGACGACCCTAAACAATGAATGCCACTCACATATATCCTGTATGTATAATGTATGTGTGTATGCCTAAAGGCTGCAGGCCGAAGAGGGCCTTTACTATGTAATGTCCCACAGGAAGGATTTGAGAGTGAAACAAACGTAACTCCAAAGATTCTTAATTGTGTCAAGTGACAACTGTGTATGATATGATGTAGTTCTCAAGGATATGTACAGAAACCAAATATCACAATCTGTATGACAACAATGTTGAAAGAGCCACATTGCAACTTAACATTATGAAGCAAGGCTGGCATTTATGAACAATAGTTAAACACCTATATGAAGACTCCGCATTGAATAAGCCACCTATAATCAATGTAGTTACACAAGCTCACTCTGCAGAATAGAACCAGATGAATATAATAACAAAATTATGAAGTTGAATGCGAGGTAATATTACCATTAGTAGAAATAGCAACCACTGAGAAAAATGAGTGTTAGGATCAAGCGCTTACCACTACGCCAAAAGCTATAGCTAGTAGCGAAGGCGCAACTTTATTTCCTTATAAACCGCCACACATTTTCAAGCTATAGCTAGTAGCTAATTTTGCTTCATTAAAAAATCCATAACAAATACTTCTCCAAAAAGATTCATCTGACGAATTTTCCATTTGCCAAACAAAATTCTCAACAATTTTAACAGCATACTTAACAGAACCATCTTATTATTCTCAACAGTTGAGATTCCCATTCGAAGAGTTCATCACATTATGCCAATCACCCACATTATTTCTTCTAGTTTTCTTCCAATTTACCACAGACCCGCGCCTTAAAACCTTCAAAGATTCAAACTTTCTGCCTCTATGTGGCCCATTACTAATTGAAATCCGCAGTGATAGCGAGCTCTTACCTGGCGCAGTGTCAGTTACGGATATGCAATTGAAATGAGGGCAACAGAATCTTAAGGAATTAAGTACATCTATAGCCATATTTGAAGAAATTCCAGTAGAGTATATTTGGGCATGAATTTCAAAAGGATGGTTGCTTGAAATTCAATTGCTTACAAAAAAGCAGGAAAAAGAGAATGGGCTTATCTGAACTCTGAAGAATGGGAGGTTATAGACTCGCTGCCAGCTCTTCAGTATTTTGGATGCTATTGATAACCGCCCAATCGGAGATATTTTTCTTTCAAACAAAATTAAAGAAAAAGAAAACATTTTACTGAAAAGGAAAAGAAAAATGTTTTATGATAAAAAACAATTAATATACAAGTAGAACAACTAACAATTCTAATTGATTAATATACAATGGTAATCTCTGGAGTGCGAAGAACGATTGGAAATGGACAGACGACTCTAATATAGGGACATACGTGGTTACTGGATAATTCTAGTCCCTTAATTCAAAGACATATGTCAGAAGAGTTAAGAAGCACGAGTGGCAGAATTGATTGATTTACAAACAAATACATGGGATCCACATATTTTATCTGACCTGTTTATTCCTGAAAATGTGAACCGGATAAGTATGATTCCTATTAATCCTGACTAAGATGACTCATGGTATTGGATGGGTGACCCAAAAGGGACATACCCAGGGAAGAACGCCTATAGGCGTATTGTTGGGGATTATGAGGGTAACCAGTTTGATAAATGGGTTTTTATGTGAAAATTAAAGGTCCCACTCAAGTGGAAGACATTTTTGTGGAGAGCCATATGTGATATTTTACCCACTACCACTAATTTGATTATAAAGAGGGTAGAGGTAGACCCAACATGTCCATGTGTGCTTTAGATCATGAAGATGTGTTACATGCTTTAGTGCTCTGTGAATATTCTACACTTGTTTGGAATATAACACAATTGCCTATCACTAATATTATTACAGATTCCATTTCAACATGGCTAATGGGGACTTTGGCGGTCTTAACGGAGGAGCAAACCCGGCTATTGGTAGCCGTGTTGTACCACATTTGGAGGAGCCGTAACTCAGCAGTGTGGAAGGGGTCTATGATGCGGCCAGCCGATGTCTGGAGAGTGGCTGTCGCGTCTTTGTAGGCGTACGGTGCTGTGCAACACCGCCAGGCACCGCCGTCTCTAGCAACACCCACCGGAACGGACACGGACGACAGCAGCCTCAGATGCTATGTGGACGCGGGTTTTCGTCAAGACACTGGAGATGCCACGTACAGTATTGTACTAGTTTCACCAGAGGGCACTTTCATAGAGGAAAAAAATGGCAAATTTCCTTTTTGTTTCTCACCGTTTATGGCGGAGGCACAGGCATATAAGGAGGCACTGTCCTAGCTACTAGGAAGGAACGACACATCAGTATGTCTACTCACGGATTGCATGGTACTACGTACTACTATGCGGCAGCAGGACTCACCAATTCATTCTTATGTTGGGGTCACAATTGACCAATGCAGAACACTTATGTCTTTATTTAGTCATATTTCGTTAAATTATGTTTCCAGGCAGGTTAATTTACATGCGCACACTTTAGCTTCCTTAGCTTTTATTCAGGGTCATGCTATGTACTGGGATTCTATCCCCTTAACGCTATTACAACTTTGATTCATTAATACAATTTGTAGATTGGTTTAAATAAAAAAAAAAACAATTCTAATTGATCCAAGCGTAATTCACTATCAATTTTTCAAAAAGAGAAAATCATTGTTTCTCAAATGTTAATGTAGTTTATAGTTTTCAATTTCAATTAATTTGATCATAGAATTGTTTAAATTTGTCAATTAAATTATTCTGAGGGACTAAAATGGTCATTTTTCCTTTTTAAAATTTCGTCAATCTAATCTTCAAAGGGTTTAATTGACAAATTTTGAAATAATTAGAGAATCAAATTAGTTAAAATTAAAAAATTAAAGATTACATTCCATTGAAAAACGATTGAGGGACCGAATTATAATTTCCCCAATCAAAAATCACTTAAAGCAATCAATTGTTGTACAAAATGCGTTTTAAGAAAATCACGCATTTACACCCTCTATGCGTCTCTAGCAAAAGTGTTAGTTAGAGATGACACTTTAGCGGTACTTTATTGTAGCTCTAATTCTTCTAGGCAAATTATTAGGTATACCATGGTTCACATAGATGTGTGGACCATGAATATAAAGTATATTTTTAATGTATTAAAAGTATATTATTTATGTACTGAATATACATTATTTAATAGTATATAAAATAATATATTTTCAGTACTCAAATAATATATTTTTAGTATATATTAAAAACATATTTTTTTTATTTATGGTCAGCACAACAATAGTACATGTAATAATGATTGAATTCTTCTATGACCAACCTCACCCATCTATTGCTAAACATTTTTTGGGTAAGTTTGCATGAAACCTTTATCAGCTACAATTTTATATAAAATTTTAAGAATAATCATATTCAATATATATATATATATATATATATATATATATATATATATATATATATATATTGGACCTAAATCTACCTTACCAGGTGGACCTATGTACATACATAATTTACATATGAATGTTTACAAATTTATATTCCTTACCAGGTGGACCCGTGTACATACATAATTTACATATGAATGTTTACAAATTTATATTCCTTACCAGGTGGACCCGGGTACATACATAATTTATGTATGAATGTTTATAAATTTATATACTCAATGCTCACAATTTGTAAAAAGAAAAATTATATATGAACATTTAGTACATAAATTGTAAACATTAAACATGTAAATTGTAAACATTTTGTATGTAAATGTGTATTTTAGACAAGGTTTAAATTTGAGCCACAAAAACAAGACAGAGAGATAATCCCAAATCATGAAAACGCTAAAAGGGTGAGAGAATATTAATTAAAACAAAGAGAAAGAACATACCTTTAAATTTTGCGATTGAACCGGAGGAAAATAACAAAATTTTCTTTTCTTTCAATAAAATCCCATTACACGAACTGAAAGAGCTGAGAAGAAGCAAAGGACGCGAAAGTTTGGGTTTTTGTGGGGTGGACTGCGGAGCAATTGAGGACTTGGAGTTTCAGGCCATTGAGACTGGTGGCGTACAGTGGACTGGCGTGGTGGCGTGATCCGCGTCGGACTAGAGCGTGAGACAGTGGCGGGCGGTGGTGTGTGGCGGCAGGCTGGAGCAGTTGGGGTTTGGGGGCGCTTAGAGGTCGTTTATTTCATTCTTCTGTTTTTTCATTTCCAGCAAAATAAAAGAATCTCCTTTAACTATGCAAACAATAGGATTTGAACTAGAGACAACTCAATATAGAGTGCACTATCCACGCACATTCTCTTCCCTTCCTCCATTTGGGTTAAGTTGGTTTTGCTTTCTCTAAAACCGTTAAGAAGGTTGAAGATTAATTGGAGAAGGAGTAAACATTTGGAAGAAGAAATTTAGTAAACAACTTCTCCAATATTTTTTTTTTCACTTCTCAATTTCTCCAATTTTTAAACAATTTTCCATTTTTTCAAGTTGGTAAAGGACCCCTTAGTTTTTGTGAGAATTATCTGTTTTCATTTTTTTTTTTTTTTGAATGCTATCTGTTTTCATTTTTAATTTAGTATTTGTCAAACTTTTTGTCACACCCATAGCCATCAAGAACAAAACACCTTCCGCGAAACTATGCCAAATAGTTTCAATTGATTCCATGAATTTTAAAACGATGCTGTAATTTTGGAAAACATTTCAACTTAATCCAAAAAATGATTCAACTTAAATTGATTGAATTTATATATTTTGTAATGTTTTACAGAAAATAATTTATTTTTTTAAGTTAAAAAATCTTTGAAATATTTTTATACGCCTATAGAAATAGGAATAGTTAATTATGAGAATTATTGTATTATTAGAATTAGATGAATATTTTAATATGAGTTATTAGATTTTTAGAATTAGGACTAGGACTATATGGTCTAATGGTATCCGGGTTGGACTTCCATTTGGAAGGTTGTAAGTTCGAGCATCAATGGAGGCGTTATTGGCTCTTTGTGTTTCAGTAGGTTGAGAAAGCATTTGGAAGGTTGTAAGTTCGAGCCTCAATGGAGGCGTTATTGGCTCTTTGTGTTTCAGTAGGTTGAGAAAGTATATGAACAGATACTAAGCTAGTAGCATTCAAAAAAAAAAGAAGAGATTTATAGAATTAGGAAACACTTTGCCAACTACCATGTAGTGTGATGGCATCCCGGTTATCCATCCAAGTAGATGGTTAAAAGTTTAAACCCCGGTGATGGGGACTTAGATTTAAGTATAGAACAGATACTATCTTGTAAAGAATTTTAAGTTTTTCAAAAAAATTAGTTATACTTCAAGAATACAATGTTATATCTCAATATATAGTTAAAGTGAACAAGAACAATAATACAATTGTTTGAATATTTTTTCTCACATTCGACCTCTATATTCTCTTCTCCCAATTCTTTATTGGAACTACCACTTGCTTCAAGTAGAAAAATACGGTGTCAAATCAATTGGTGTTATTTGATACGGTGTCAAATCAATTGGTCTTTTCATTAATTGTGCAGCAAAACTAATTGTTGACTAAGGGTCTATTTGGAAACTCAGAAAATGATTTCTGAAAATCATTTTCCGAGTTTCTGGTGTTTGGGTAGGCGGAAAATGAAGTGGTCAAAGAAAAATGGTGGATAGTCAATGAAAAATGAGGGTTGATTTCTGGAAAATGATGAGGATATAATATTTCTGAATGAATCAAATAATAAGTCTGTACAGGAATATATATAGTAGTGAATAGCAAACCTAATACAAGACTAATACTAGTAACAATAGGTAACGAATACTAATAAAAATAGAGTCCTAATACTCCCCCTCAAGCACAAGGTGGACTAGCTACAACATTGAGCTTGCCACACAGAGTAGAGAAACGCGGACTAGGGAGAGCTTTAGTGAACACGCCAGCCAGCTGATCCTTAGTAGAAATGAAGCTAACCTGCAACTCTTTCTTTGCCACTTTGTCACGAACAAAGTGATAGTCAATTTCCACATGTTTCGTACGAGCATGGAACATCGGGTTGGAACAGAGATAAGTTGCACCCAGATTATCACACCAGAGAGTGGGAGGAGCTGCCAACGGCAACCGAAGTTCATGCAATAGAGAAACCAACCAGGTGACCTCAGCAGACACGTCAGCTAGTGCCTTGTACTCGGCCTCTGTAGACGAACGAGCAACTGTACGTTGCTTCCGGCAAGACCAAGAGATCAGATTGTCACCAAGAAAAACCGCAAAGCCGCTAGTAGACTTTCTGTCAGCGGGGTCCCCAGCCCAGTCCGAATCCGAAAAAGCATGCACTGCAACAGAGGAGGATGGGCGAATAAACAGACCAAAATGCAAAGTGCCTTTAACGTACCGCAGAACACGTTTGAGCATTGCCCAATGCTCAGTAGTCGGGGAGTGCATATGCTGACAGACCCGATTCACAGCAAAAGATAAATCCGGGCGAGTAACAGTAAGATACTGCAGAGCCCCAGCAAGACTGCGATACTGCGTGGGATCGGCATAAGGAACCACCGATTCAGAAACGGGTCGAGTCACAGGCACTGGAGTAGCCAACGGCTTGCAGTCCACCATACCTGCACGGCTCAAGATATCTCGCATGTATCGCTGCTGAGAAAGAAACAAACCATCACCACGAGAGACCGTCTCAATGCCCAGAAAAAAGGACGGAGCACCCATGTCACGAATCTTGAACTCCGAGGCTAAGTCAGTCAGAAGCCGCACGGTTGTGGGTTTTACAACAGGACTGAAGGTCTCAAAAAAGTCCTGTCCTGCGACTTGATTGAACCCCTTAGCCACCAACCGAGCCTTGTGCCGCTCAATCGTGCCATCAGCCTTGCGCTTCGTCCTAAACACCCATTTGCAGCCTACAACATTCATACCAGGTGTGCGACTAACCAGACGCCAAGTGTGATTCTGGAGCAAGGCATTAAACTCAAGATCCATGGCCTCACGCCATTCCGGATACCGAACTGCCTGAGAATAACAGGTCGGCTCAGAAACAGTCATAAGAGCCACATGCTGCGTCGGCCCCAAAGAACGAGTCGCCATAACATGAGACCGAGGTGGAACCGGTTTTACCGTGCGCCGACCTCGCTTGGGCGCCTTAGGAGCACCCGAGACTGCCACATCTGGAGCCACGGCAGTCTCGGTGCGGGAATCAGAAGCAGCACCAGCAGCCCCGGAATCCGTGTCCATCTCTGGACGAGGATCCGGCCCAGCAGAACAAACACCGGAGCTCGCGCCAACCTGAACGGCGCCAACACCCCACGGCTCAATCGGGCGAGAGTTAGAGACCTGAGAGGGGACAGAAGAAGCAAATGGAAATATGGTTTCATCAAACCGCACATGACGGCAAATGAATACCTTGTTAGTAGCAGGATCAAAACAACGATAGCCACGAAACGAAGACGGATAACCAAGAAACACACACGGAGAAGACCGATACTGCAACTTGTTACGATTATACGGGCGTAACAGAGGATAACAGAGACAGCCAAACACACGCAAGAAAGAGTAAGAAGGACTAGAACGATGCAACCGAGAATGAGGACTATCATTATCCAAAACCCGAGTCGGCATCTTATTGATGAGATAGACCGCAGTCTCAAAGGCATAATCCCAATATCGTTGTGGAACCGAAGCCTGGGCCAAGAGAGCCAAACCCGTTTCCACAACGTGACGATGCCGACGCTCAACTCTACCATTCTGCTCATGGGTATAGGCACAAGACTGCCTATGATTAATACCCAAAGAGACAAAAGTACGGTGCAAACGTTTATACTCTCCCCCTAAATCAGATTGAATAGAGACAATCTTACGACCATATGAACGCTCAACTAGTGACCGAAACTGCTCGAAGATAGCATACACATCAGTTTTCAAACGCATAGGATAAAACCATACATAGCGCGTATAGTCATCAACAAACAAAACAAAATAACGAAAGCCATTGACGGAAAGAAAAGGCGCTGGGCCCCAAATATCAGTATATAAAAGTTCTAAAACATGAGACGTAGTAGTATTGACACGAGGCAAGGGAAACCGTGAGGATTTCCCAAGCATACAAGCACGACACAATTCCGAAGTATCACTAAAACTAGACTGAATAGAACATGAATTTAAAATCTGCCGCAAGACACGCGGGTGAGGATGACCCAACCGGCTATGCCACACGTCAGAGGAGACTCGAGAGGCCACAAACGCAGCGGGACTTGAACGAGAGACAGGCCAAGAATAGAGACCCCCCGAAGCCGGCCCTTTATATAGAACTTCCCTGGTTGAACGATCCTTCACAAAGAAACAATCAGGGTGAAGCTCAAAAAAGACATTATTATCACGAGCAAACCGTTGCACAGACAATAAAGACGCAGAAAGCCCAGGAACATGAAGAACATCAGACAATCGAAACAGTGTTTTAGATGCGGCTAACGAAGATGAACCAGTACTAACAATAGGTAAACACTTACCGTCACCAACACGAAGATGATCCGGACCATTATAAGGAACCGCCGAGGACATTAAAGACGGATCCGGAGTGGCATGATTCGACGCACCAGTGTCAGGAAACCACTGCTGAGGATTAACCGAAGCCGAATCATCAACAGAATATGCAACATGTGCCCGCGGCCCCGGAGCGCCATCATAACGACGATAGCACGAAGCGGCCGAGTGGCCTTCGCCGGAGCAGATCTGGCACTGGACAGCCCCGGCGCCACCTCGACCGCGGCCTCGGCCCTTGCCACGACCTCGGCCTCGATTGCCGCCGCTACGCTGTTGCCCGCCCGAGCGACCTCCACCTCGCTGAGCCGCCATGGCGACCGGAGCAGCAGCAACGTCACCACCATCATCATCACATATAAAGGCCTGCGAAACAAGAAAATCGGATAACTCGGGTAAAGACACCGGAGCACCCCTCGTCAGCGACGCCACCAAAGGGCGATATTCGGACCGCAAGCCCCGGAATATATACATATTCTGATCTTCTAGTGTCACCGGACGGCCGGCAAGTGCCAAATCCTCAATAAGCACCTGAGCACGCCCAAGATAATCCGGGATCGAAGCATCCCCCTGCCGCAATCCTTGCAGTTCGCCCACCAACCGAAGAGCACGGGCCCGAGTCGTCGAACCAAGAACCTGTTCGATCGCCACCCACAAATGCCGAGAGGAGGTTTTACCGATGGCAAGATGCATCATCTCGTCGGACAAGGACGAGATCAACAAGGAGAGCACGGCCTTATCTTGACGAAGCCATGCACTCCGAGCGGCGGAAGATACGGCCGACGAAGACACGGCAGCAGCAGCCTCCTCGGCAGAAGGTACCATAATCGCAGTAAACGGGGGACACACAGACGTTCCATCGACAAAACCCAATAATCCTTGGCCATCCAGGAACGGAAGAAGCTGAGTGCGCCAAAACAAAAAATTACGGGATGTCAATTTGATGGAAACGAAGTGATGAGCCGAAGAAAACGACACCCCGGACTGCAGGGGTGCCACAAGCGCAGCCTCAGAAACAGTCCGTTCAGAACTTCCAACAGAACCGCCATCAAAACCGAGGTGCGCCATAGAGAGAGAAAAAGAACCTGCTGATACCAGATGAGGATATAATATTTCTGAATGAATCAAATAATAAGTCTGTACAGGAATATATATAGTAGTGAATAGCAAACCTAATACAAGACTAATACTAGTAACAATAGGTAACGAATACTAATAATAATAGAGTCCTAATAAAAATGACTTCCCCTTTTCTTGGGGGAAGTCATTTTCCATCTTCTAAACACACACACACAAACGCAGCAGCCTTCCTCCTTCAACAACATTCAACAACACCATCCTTCAACAACATTCACTGGTTTCCCCAGCTCTCTGGTTTCCGGCTAGAAACCAGAGATAAGCTCTCTGTGGTTTTCGCCGGAAACCAGAGAGCTTTTCTTTGATTTCCGGCCGCGGAAACCAGAGAGCTCTCTGGTTTCCGCCTTTACGGCCGGAAGCCAGAGAGAACGGCGGAAACTAGAGAGTTTTGTACTCTCTGGTTTCCATCTTTTTTTTTTTTGTTGTTTTTTTTTAATTTTTTTAATAAATAATATTATTTGATTTCATAAATAAATATTATTATTTATAATATTATTGTAAATTTTATATATTTTAAACAAAATAATTAATTATATAAAATGTTTAATTATACAATTCTACATCATTTCCAGAAAATGAGCCAAACACCAAAATCCAGTTTTGCATTTTGCAGCCAAACACCGGAAAGGAAAATGACTTTTGAAAAATGACTCATTTTCCAGAAGTCATTTTCCTCATTTCCAAACGGACCCTAAATGATAATTTGGAGGACCACCTTGGTAGGTTTCACAATATTGCCCTAAATTCAACACATATCTAATCTAAAGACATAATAAGTTTCAATCGAGGTTATGTCCCTAGTTCTATCTCCATTTTTTCTGTTAACTTTTTTTTGTGCCTAATGCTATAAATGTTGTATTACATAATTTTTGGGACAAAAATATCTATGTCGTTATAATTTCTATTATCTTTTCACATTATTATTATCATGCACATGCATACACAATATTTTTTTTCTTATACTCTTCAATGGTAAGTTTGCTTTTTTTTTTTTTTTTTTTTCATTTTATAAATAAATAAATGAATATGTAACCAAATAATATGTACAGTCCTTAACGATGCTTATTGCAAAGCTAGGGTTTCTATAGCTTTCTCTCTCATTTCTGGTGTTTCGCTGAGATTTCTATATGGTGCTGCCTCCGTGAAGCAAGCGGATCGGAGCGAAACACAAGAAACGAGAGAGAAAGCTAGAGAATGAGCGAATACAAGTTCTGAAATTATGAGCGAATACAAGTACTGAAAATTGTGATAATTTCTAACAATATTTTTGAGCAACAAAGCAATGATGAAATTTTAAACATTTGTTGTCAAGCTTAATTTTGCAATGTATCAAAAATTATATTTTACATTACTAGCCTTTGCATGCAATGGTACAAAAAATGCATACTTTTTATTATTATTATTATTATTATTATTATTATTATTATTATTATTATTATTATTATTATTATTATTATTATTATTATTATTATTATTATTATTATACAAAAATAAAACATAACTTGGATTGACACATATTTTTAAATATTATTTCATCTCATTCATTTTTAAGTTTGGCAAAAAATAAATTATTATAATTTCCAATTTGTTTTAAATTAAATATGTAGAATGATTTAATATAATACATACAATATTTCTATTTATTATTAAATATTTTTCAATATATATTTCAAATTATCATTAATATATATTTTATGAGAGTTTGATCGTGTGAACACTCATTTGGTATGGTAACAAAAGTGTGACCATAGTAGTTGACACATGCTTGCTTTTTTTTTTTTTTTTTTTTGTTTTGTTATTTTTAATGTGTTTCTTACCAATTAATTTTATCAAATATATATATATATATATATATATATATATATATATATATATATATATATATATATATATATATATATATATATATATATATATATATTACCTCTAATCAATTAGTCTTTCGTTAAAGCCAGAAATTTGAACAAATAATTAGAAAAAAAAAAAAGGATGAGAATTATTCAATTTATGAGGCTAATACTTTTTCTACGTTGTCCAATCATCTCACACGTGCATGAGATAAATCATTACCAAAATTCAGTCAAGATGACGATAATTTGTCATACCTAAGATTCGACTCTCTAACCAAACCCTACCAAATTAATTCACAGCCATCAAATTTCCCGTACGTAATCCATTTTTATTTTCTACAAAGAAATTTTTTTTTTTTTGGTGGTATTTTAAAAGTACATTAAACTGTTTTTTTTTTTTTTTTTTTTTTGAAAACCACATTAAACTTTTATTCTTTTAATATTAAGTTTTTTTAAAAAAGATAATCTCTTTAAGGTCTATTGAGCTAATTACAAATATTTAATTCACAATTTAAAAAAAAAAAAAAAACAAAACAAAACAAAATTGAACTCATTAAGCCATTTGTTGTTGGTATAATTATTTTTATATTCTCTAAGAATAATACTATAATAAAAAATAGTAAGAATGATAAATATTATAAATGAGCAAATTCCACTTTTAGTCCTTGACTATTGTGACATTGTCACATTTAATCCTATTATTTTAATTTTTCCATATTACATCCTTAACTTTGAACAACTTCCACTTTTAGTCCTTGACTATTGTGTCCTTGCCATATTTTGTCTTATTCTTTTAATTTTCCATATTGCATCCATGAATTTGAGCAACTTCCACTTTTAGTCATCGACTATTATGACATTGCCACATTTAGTCATATTCTTTTAATTTTGTCATATTACATCCATGACTTTCATTTGATTGCCGCCATTAATCTTCCATCAAAATTTCCATTCATTTACCGTTAGAATTGACAAATAACATATGAAAAAATCCTTACACATATCGTAACTCATATTTCGAACGCATTAGGAATATCGTAAATATCAAAGGATATAATATCATAACTCATAGGAATATGAGTTACGATATGTGTAAGGATTTATTTTCCTTTGTTATATGAGTTATGATATTGCAACATAGTAATATAAGTTACGATATTGCAACATAGTGATATCTTTAAACGGTAAGTTAACAAAATTTTTAACGGAAGATTAATGGTGACAATTAAATGAAAGTCATGGATGTAATATGGCAAAATTAAATTAAAAGAATAGGACTAAATGTGGCAATGTCACAATAGTCGATGACTAAAAGTGAAAGTTGTTCAAAGTTATGGATGCAATATGACAAAATTAAAAGAATAGAACTAAATGTAGCAATGCCACAATAGTCAAGGATTAAAAGTGGAAGTTGTTCAAAGTTAGGGATGTAATATGACAAAATTAAAAGAATAAGACTAAATGTGGCAATGCCACAATAGTCGAGGATTAAATATAAAATTTGCTCTATTATAAATATAAGAAGAATTAATGACATTTTTTTTCCTGAAAGGAGAATTAATGGCATTTTAAAAAATATTGTATATTCATTTCTATTTCTAATGTTCGATAATCAACATTTCTTTTAACATAGGAAAATTACAGTTTTAGTCCATGAGTTATAGGACATGTTTAATTTTCATTATTAATTAACATGGAGCTTTATTAATAGTACCCCTATGCAAGCACCAAAGTGGTGTATGTAGTTCTTGTTCTAATGGATGAAGTTATTTTGTGTGAAAATCCAAACAATACTAATATAGAAATAATGAAATTATATGTTAGGATAAAAGTCAAATAAATTCACTGATACAATTATATATCAAAGTGTAATTAAATCTCAAACTAAAAATACATTCAATTGAACTCTTAAATGTATTAAAATTGTGAAATTAACCCATTTGACGTATAAAACCATATATGTTACCTCCTAATTACCTTTCACACAGGATCCCATGTAATATATTGGAGGATTAAAAATCTTTTAGTCAGTTAGGATATTTTAGTTTTCAATTTTTCTGTTGATTCTCGCCACCTGCTCATAGTAGTTCCAACTGTATATATATTACCTCTGTAATACTTCTATATCAATTTTTTGAGAAAGTAAACTTACATTATGTTTGGTTCACGGAATGAATTTTGAGGTAATAGGAATGCTATTCCATAAGGAATGGAATAGGCAAGGAATAGAATAGGAATTGTATTCTATTGTTTGGTTCGCGGAAGGAATAGACTTTAGGAATTGTATTACAGTGTTTGGTTGATTTAAGGAATATAAATGAAATATGTTTTAAAAGACATAAATACCCTTATAAAAATATGTGATGGTGGTGGTGGTGGTGGCGGTGGTGGTGGCAATGGTGGTGGCGGTGGTGGTGATGGTGGTGGTGGTGGTGCTGGGGTGGTAGTGGTGGTGGTGGCGGTGGCAGTGGTGGGGGCGGCAGTGGTGGTGGGGGCGACGACGGTTGTGGCGGTGGTGGGGGCGACGACGGTTGTGGCGGTGGTGGTGGCGATGGTGCTGCTGGGTGGTGGTTCTGGTGGCGGTGGCGGTGGTGGCGGCGGCGGCGACGATGGTGGTGGCGGTGGTGATGATGGTGGTGGTGGCGGTGGTGGTGCTGGGGTAGTAGTGGTGGTGGTGGTGGCGGTGGCAGTGGTGGGGGCGGCGATGGTGGTGGGGGCGGCGACGGTTGTGGCGATGGTGGTGGTGGTGGCGGCGGCGGCGGCGATGATGGTGGTGGTGGCGACGACGATGGTGAAATAGGATAAATTTATATATAGGATAAAAAAAATGAGGTTAAAGAAAGGGGTAAAAAAGAAAATAGATTCTAAAATCTATTCCTGAGCATTCAGTAATAGGCTAATACCAGGGGGCCCTAGTAATAGCTATTACCTTATTTGAGGTAATAGGTCCTGGTAATAGAAATGGTTACCAAACAAAGGAATAGGCCTATTACTGGGAATGCTATGTCATTCCCGGCCTATTCCGTGAACCAAACGAGCCATTAATTCATTATATCAGAATGAAGAATGTTTACAAGAAAAGATGGAGGGGAGTCCAGCCACTCCCCGCAACCTGTCTCAGAAAAGGCCTCCCTAGAAACACAGTGAGCGGCACGATTCGCAGATCGCTTAACAAAATAGAATTTTACATCCTCAATTTCAGATACCAAATCCTTTACATCATCCACCAAATAGCCAAAAGCTGAACCAAAAGACACAGAATGAATAGCATTACATACCAGTTGTGAGTCCATCTCCACATCCACACGTCCTAGTCCCGTAACCTTCAGCCAGCTGAGAGCTTCTCTTACACACAAGGCCTCGGCTTCCTTCACCAAATAAGTTCCTGCTAGAAGCACATTCTTAGCCGCCAAGAACCCCCCATTCTCATCCCGCAGCACCCAACCCAACCCCATCCGTCCTTCCTCCTACCGGACCGAAACATCCGTATTTAATTTAAACCTGCCCAACCGCGGCTTCTTCCAGTGGTCAGCGTCCACCGGCCCATTCACACGATGTTCCTGATTCGCCCCACGCCACCCCTCCAGAAAGTCTAGGGCACGCTGCACCACCGTGGCTGAATTATACACACTGCCCTTCCAGACACTGTCATTCCTGCTTGTCCACAATCCCCAACATACCATTACAAACCGTGGCAAAGAGTCAGCACACAACTTGCTAACACACCAAAAAAACCAATCAGAGATATTATCACCTACATAAGCATTCAGCTGTGGCACACCCAATAGGCTCCAAACCCGCCTGGCCTCCGCACAGTTTACAAAAAGATGGACCGCAGACTCGGCCACCAGCCTACACATATGACAATCAAGTGAACAAGCTACCCTTTTCACAGCCAACGCATCACGCGTGGGAAGAAACTCAGAAGCTAGCTGCCAACAGAAACATTTTACCTTAGGGGGGACATGTAAACTCCATATACGTGACCATGGCCGATCATCCAAGGCAACCATGGTAAGCCGTTTGTAGCATGACTTAACAGAATACATCCCCTTCGAATCCCAATGCCAAGTCCAGCGATCAACAGGCCTGCGCCAACTAACCGGAATATTCATAATCAATCTTGCATCACGGGAGTTAAAAATATCATTAATACAACCATAATCCCATCCCGTACCTTGGTCATTTAACAAAGACGTCACCCGGGCTCCAAAGACAGACTGGTGCAACTCTGTTTCTACATATGGATTGTTGTCATCTGGCAACCAGGGATCCAAACCTATTATCGTGTCCGCCCCATTCCCAACGACCCTCCTACACCCCTCCTTCAACACCCCCTGTACCGCCATAATACCCTTCCAAATGTAAGAGGGATTACTTCCCTCCGTTGCATCAAAGAAACCACACCTCGGGTAATAACGCGCTTTGTAAACCCGAGCCACCAAAGACTGTGGTCTGGTTACCAAGCGCCAAGCTTTCTTCCCAAGCAACGCTTTATTCATCTCATGCAATTTCCGGTACCCTAAACCTCCACAAACCTTCGGCTTACACAACCCTTCCCAAGAGCGCCACCGGATGCCCCGACCCCCTCCTATACTGCCAGTCCACCAATACTGATTCATCAACGTCTCAATCTCTCGACACAGCCCCACAGGTAACAAGAAAATCATCATTGCAAAGGTGGGCATTGCTTGAATCACATTCTTCAACAGGATTTCCCTACCTGCTCTCGATAGGAACATTGCACTCCACGATCTGATCTTAGCAAGTATTCGGTCTTTGATGAAACCCAGAATCTCCTTCTTCCACTGCCAACTAGGGATGGTAGCCCTAAATAACTCCCACTCGTAACCCTTTCCTCCACCCCCAGAACCTCCACCACCTCATTCCGCACATTCTGCTGAACATTTGCACTAAAGCACACAGTGGACTTATCATAATTAACCCATTGGCCCGAAGCCTTAGAGTAAGTATCCAGAACATACCTCATCTGCACACTCTCATCCAAATTCGCCCGATGAAACAAGAAGCAGTCATCAGCAAATAGAAGGTGAGAGATCGCCGGGGCTCCTCTAGCAACTGTGACACCATGCAACACACCCCCAGCCATTCTCTTCTCCAACAATGCACTGAGTCCCTCGGTTACAAACAGAAACAAATAGGGCGAAAGCGGGTCCCCCTGACGAAGTCCCCTTCCCGGTAATATAGGCCCCAACTGCCGGTGCTCATGCAGCACACTATAACGCACAGATGTAACCGTCTCCATCATCAAATCAACCCACTGCTTAGCAAATCCCATTTTCAACATTACCGCCTCCAGATACAGCCACTCAACCCTATCATAAGCTTTGGACATATCCAACTTCAATGCCACAACACCATTTTGTCCCTGCGTTTTCCTCTTCAGGTAGTGGTGCACCTCATATGCCAACATTATGTTATCCGAGATTAGCCTCCCCGGAATAAAAGCACTCTGTGCACAAGAAATCAAATTATGCAACATATGTTTCAACCTGTTAGCACATACCTTAGCCGCGATTTTATAAACCATGTTGCACAGAGCTATAGGGCGAAGATCCTTCATAGATACCGGACTCGGCTTCTTAGGCACCAACACAATAAAGGTTTCAGTTGCCTTCTGGGGCAATTTCGCAGTCTCAAGAAACTGCTTACAAAATAACCACACTTCTCCCCCGACAATGTCCCAGTAGTGCTGAAAAAACCTCGGGCCAAACCCATCAGGTCCAGGCGATTTATCAGGATGCATTTGAAAAGCCGCTTCACGGACCTCGTCCATACTCAGCGGCCTTAACAACCCCGCATTATCCACATCAGAAACCCTCTTTGTAATAACATCAATCACCTCCTGTACATCCCCGTAGTCCAGCGAAAACAACTCCTCAAAATACGCCACCATCAACTCCCCCAACTGATCCTCCCCTTCAACCCAATTACCCTCCCCATCCTGCAACCTCACCACCTTATTCCTCCGCCGGCGGGCTTTTACCGAATTATGAAAGAACCTACTATTCACATCGCCCCCTTATACCAATGCTCTTTAGCCCGCAGCTTCCAGTACAAACTCTGCTGTTCTAACAAAAATAAGTGCTCCTTCTGCGCAGCTGCATAACCTCTCATCCCATACCCATCTCGCCGCATACACAACCTTTCCATCTGACCCTTACAACGATCCATCCTCCGCTAGAACTCCTTATTATACTGACGTCCCCATCGGGCTATATCCGTGGCACACATACCGATTCTAGAGATAGTATCCAAACCCGCAAACCGAGTCCAGCTCTGCACCACAATCTCTCGGCACACATCCTCCCGTAGCCACATATTATCAAAACAAAACCGTGGCCGTCTCCGAATCCCGGGTAACACAACTGGAGTGACTAACAACGGCGAGTGATCACTGTAAGGGACAACTAAAGATTGCGCCCGTACACCCTGAAATAGAATAAGCCAATCATCAGATGCAAGGACACGATCCAACTTTTCCTCAATCATATGATCAGTTCCCCTGGACTTCACCCACGTGAACTGATTTCCACTAAAAGGCACATCATGCAGACCACAATCATCCACCGCCACTCTAAACCCATTAATCTGCCACTCCGGGTGAGGCACATGCCCCCGTTTCTCTGACTGGTCCATAAGATCATTAAAGTCATCCACAACCAACCTAGGCAACTGACTCCGCCCCGATAGCGTGCGTAACATCTGCCAGGCCTCCCTACGTCGGGTACGTTCCGGATATCCATAATACCCCGTTAAACGCCACTTCGGACTCCCAACATCCAACTCAACCTCAGCATCCACATGATTAGTAGAATAACCCGTTACCCTCAACTCCACCGTATTCATCCACAATACCGCAAGTCCCCCACTATGCCCATCCGAATCCACTATGCCCATCCGAATCCACGGCAAACACACTATCATACCGCAACTGTACACGCACCTCCTCCATCCTGTGCCTATCAACAAAAGTCTCAACAAGAAAAAGTACACACGGCCTCTTAGAACGGACCAATTCCGCTAGAACCCGAATCGCCGTAGGGTTGCCAAGCCCCCGACAATTCCATGATATAAGACTCATAATTCTGGGCGGGTCTGTGCCGCAAGACCCGCCTCCAAGCCGTTTTTTGAACCCGTAGCATCACAGTCCATCTCCGTCTCCGCCGCCACCTCATCCACACGCCTCCGTTTCTGCTCCCCAACCACCACACAACCACCGTCCCCCTCCCCACAACACTGCCCCCTCCCCCGCACTCCACACTGCCACCCACACTGCCACCCACATTCCCTCCCACAATACTGCCCCTACTTTCGCCAACCACACTGCCAACTTCCCCTCTCAACCCAACATTGCCCCCAACGTCTCTCCCCTCACTGCCACCCTCCCTTCCTCCCACTAAACTGCCCCCAACACCGCCCCCCACACTGCCACCATCCCGAGTTTCCAGTACAGAACCCCCTCCACCGCCCCCAACACTGCCTCGTACCCCCTTCTCCACCCCGGCCTCCCCATCCAGTCCACCACTCTCCTCACCAACACTGGCCACACCCCCCATTGTCGGTGACCTCCAGAGCTTCCTCTCAGCAGCAACCTGCAGTGGGATCCAACACTGATTTTGCGTCGGCGTAGCTCTCCTCGTCCCCGCCCTAATCCAAGCCCCATAAGGCTTTTCCACAATCGGTTGCTCCCGCCCCAATGTTAGACGGCAGAATCTATCCCCGTGCCCAATCACCCCACACAGGAAACAAAACGTGGGTAGCCTCTCGTACCGGAAATCCACCACAACCCATCCAGCACCCCCCTTCTTCAATCTCATCTGCTTCTTAAGTGGTTTAGACACATCAATGGAGACCCGAACACGGAAAAACGTTTGTAACGAACCATCAAAATTACGAGAGTCCGTTTGAACAACCGAGCCCACAAACGAGCCAATTGCCCTCACCACTACATCACTCCGAAACCCCACCGGCAGTGCATGAATCTAAACCCAAAACTCAGCATGCGTTAGGGCTACCGTCTCCGCATCAACCCCAGACGGCACCTCCTTCATCACCAACAAGCTTTGCTCATATGCCCACGGCCCCTCGCTCAATATCCTACTACGGTCCCCCTCGTGATAGAAGCGGAACAAAAACTTTCGGGGCTCCAACTCCCGCATATTAACCCCCATAGCCGGCTGCCACACCCCAGCCATAGTATCTTGAAAGAAAGCAAAGCGTACTGACCTGGTTGTGATTAACCTCCCTACCGCATAGTAGCAGTCCTCTTCTACAACCGTATCGTCATTCTCATCCATAATCTGCATGAAGCTTCCATCATCATCAACGTCTGCCAGAGTCAGGCCCGCACACTGGTCGGCGACATCATCGACTTCCATCGTGACTTTCCGGCAATCTGTCGTCATCACGGTCAAAACGCAATAAAAACCTCGGAAAACCCTAGAACTCGCGAAAACGGCGAGAGAGAGGATGAATTTACTGCTATATCAATTTTATGCGTTGAATGTATGAAATTCTCCTTTCGCTCTCTCACTCCCAAACACTTTATTCTGTGATATGGTATCAGAGTGCTAAATTGCGTTCATGGCTTCAAACGGGACGACGATTAGACCATCCATGGCACCGACAGCTCCATCGGCAGTCGCGAGATTTCAAAAATTGAGTTTTAGGAGATATGAGTATTTTAAGGTTCGTAAAAAGAAAAATTTGAAGGCACTCATCATGACTTTATATTACTCCGATGAGGTAACACTACATTTTGAGGACTCGGGGCGAGTCTTTCACAACCAAGGGAGAATGATACGAAATAGGAATTGAGGAAATAATAGAGTAATGGTGACATGCATGAAGTCTAAGAGACATGGAGTTTGGTAGCAACTTTTTATGGAAATTTTGATTTAGCTTTAAATGTTATTAATTCACCACTTTTTAAAGTAGAGGGACTAAATTGAACATAATAAAGGTACAAGGACTAAATTGAAATAAACACTATAGTACAGTGGCTTCATAATTACTTTGACCTACTTTTAGCCCATCTTATCTTTCTCTTTAGCACGTCACTATAAGAACGGTTGATTTTGATGAAAATAAGACCCACTATGGCAGATACCGGGGTGGGGTTATAATGATATGATTCAATTAATCAGTTGTCCATACTAGGGGTATAATCGAGTCGAGTCGAGCTTGAGCTCAAGTTGGTTCGAGCTCGAGCTCGATAAAGAATAGGTAGACTCGAGCTCAACGTTGACTGAGCTCGAGTTGAGCTTTGGCCGAGCAATTCGTGAGCCGCTCGACTATAATTATATATATATATATATATATATATATATATATATATATATATATATATATATATATATATATATATAAGTTTATAGAGTATTTGATCTTGAATTAATCACTAATTACTAATTTTAGTTTAATATTGTGATCGTTTATGATTTGTGTTGAAGATCATGCATTAAATTTAGTCGTTTCAATAATTATTTCATATTTTCTTCCTTACCATGAACATTTTTTCCTTTATAGACTTCCAGTGCACATTGTCATTTCTTCCAAAGTACATTGTTCTGTCTTCATCCTTTAAACCTTACCATGCACATTTTTGCTTTTCTAGAGTTCAAGTTCACATTGTCCCTTCTTCTATAGCACATTGTTATGCCTTATAGTGCATATTGTTGTGCCTTCAACATTTAAACCTTACCATGCACAGTTTTGTCTTTCCAGAGTTCCAGTGCACATTGTCTCATCTTCAAGAGCACATTTATTGTACCTTACAGTGCACATTTTTATGCCTTCAACCTTTAAGATCATATGTAGGTGTTATATATTCTTTTTTTAAAGAGCTTTGATCTTGAATGAATCACTAATTACTAATTTTAGTTGAATATTGTGATCTTTTATGATTTGTGTTGAAGATCATGTATTAAATTTAGTCTTTTAAATAGTTATTGCATATTTTTGTGCTTTACAATGCACATTTTTGCCTTCCAGTGCACATTGTTATGCCTTCTAGTGCACATTGTTCCTCCTTCCAGGGCACATTGTTGTGGCTCACATGTGGCAAATTTCTTTTTTAAAGATGAGCTGATGAATGGCTGAGATACACCCGCACGTTTCACATGCGACTTCTTTTTCACTTGAACCCCTATATATATATATATATATATATATATATATATATATATATATATATATATATATATATATATATATATATATATATATATATATATATATATATATATATATATATATATATATATATGGAAGGGATCAGGTGCATTTGAGGCTTCCCGTGCAGTTGTGCGGGTGGACGCACGTTAAGCATTAATTTGACGCACTTAAAGTACACAACACACGCACATTTAGCACACAAACAAAACCCCTCCAGAACACAACCTCACGCATGTTAAGCACAAGACTCACGCCTGTTAAGCACAAAAAAACACACGCACCTTAAGTTTTAAAAACAACTCACATTAAGTACACACTCACGACCTTAAGCACACGACTCACGCACATTAAGCACAAAACTCACGCACATTAAACATAAAATTCATGCACTTTAAAATTTCAACAACTCACATTAAGTACACACTCATGCACATTAAACACAAAACTCATGCACATTACGCACTAAAATCACGAACATTAAGTACAAAACTCACGCACATTAAACATTACACACTCACGCACATTAAGCACAAATCTCACGCACATTAAGCACAAGACTCATGCACATTAAGTACAAAGTTCGCGCACATTAATCACCCGTACAACCGCACGGGAAACACTTAAATGCACCTGAACCTGAACCTATATATATATATATATATATATATATATATATATATATATATATATATATATATATATATATATATATATATATATATATATATATAATTTAGTTCCCGTGCGGTTGAGTATCACTCGTGCGGTTGAGCGGTTAAATCTAAGCCATTGATATTCCTTAAATCAACGTCTAAGATTACCAAAATTAAAAAAATAAATACGGGGGCATCTAGGTCAAATTTAAGGTGTGTGGTTTTTGTGATTAAGGTGCGTGAGTTTTGTGCTTAAGGGTGCATGGGTTATGTACTTAATGTGAGTAATTGTTGAAACTTAAGGTGCGTGAGTTTTGTGCTTAAAGTGCGTGATTTTTGTGCTTAAGCTGCGTGAGTTTTGTGCTTAAAGTGCGTGGGTTTGTGCTTAATGTGAGTAGTTGTTGAAATTTAAGGTGCGTGGGTTTCCTTCTTAAGGTGCGTTGTTTTCTTTCTTAAGGTGCGTGATTTGTATGTTTAAGGTGCATCAGTTGTGGGAAACTTAAGGTGAACCATTTTAAAAATTTAGGTGTGTGGTTTGTTTTCCTAAGGTGCTTTGTTGTGTGATTAAGGTGCGTGGTTTGTGTTCTTAACGTACGTGGTTTGTGTTCTTAAGGTGTTTTGTTTGTGTGCTTAAGGTGCGTGGGTTGTGTACTTAAGGTGTGCCATTTTAATGCTTAACTGCGTCCTTCGCACAACCACACAAGAACTCTTCAATATATATATATATATATATATATATATATATATATATATATATATATATATATATACCAATGATCATATGAGTTCACCTCTTTTCATGAGTCAGTGTTTTCAAATCCATTCTATTAAAATGTGAAGATCAATGGTTTAAAATAAAAGATTTTTAAATTTATTCCCTATTCTTTTGCATGTTTTTGAGTTATTAATCAAGATTAAGCGTAAATTAAGAATGTTAATTATTAACTAATTCAAGTTTGTGAGATTTTAATTAATTTGTTTGTCATTTTCCTTATTCGTCGTTGCTAAAATACGGTGGGTTGTTTTCTCTTTTGGGGGGGGGGAGGGGGGGGGGGTGTTGTGATGGATCGAAACTTGTGGGTGTGTCTGTTTCTAGCCTTGTTAGCGTCTAGAATAAGCTCGTTCACGTAATTGTACAATGTTACACAAAAAATTATGCATTGTTGCACAAAACACCGTTAGCAATTGCTATGAAATTGTACAATATTGCACAAAACATTGTGTACCGTTGCATGAATGGATATACACTGTTGCACAAAGTAGTGTACATAGTTGCACAGAGAAGTGCACACTGTTGCACATAGAAGTGTACACTGTTGCACACATTAATGTACGTAGACCGTAGTTGTACACAGAAGTGTACACTGTTGCACATGAAAGAACCCTGTGCTTCTTGTAATACGCCATTCAAAAAAAAATCCTATCAATTAAAAATAATAATAATATCCTAACATAACAGTTTTCGAAAATAAATTGTTGATTTGGAAGAGAGTGGAGATAAGATATTTGTCTGAAAAGGAGGAAAAATGGTCGTGTTTGGGCAACTTGAGCGCGTAACGGATTCGTTACAATAATCGCTAATTGATGATTACTTTAACTTTTCTAAACTTTTTTCTTTTTAATTTTCAATGTTGAAAATTCCAGATTACAAAAAAAACCCGGCCTTCCCAACGCAAATTAAAATCATTGATTTTGCCTTTATTCCACTATAGTAAATTAAAGCTTAGGTGATTCAAACTTCACTGGATTAATTTTAAGCCCACATGGTCCCGTCCGTAGAGACTATTTTATTTTAAAATGGGAAAAAGGTCAAATTGGCCCCTAAACTATACACCAAAAGTCAATTAGGCCCCTAAATTTAAAAAAAGTGTAATTAAATCCTCAAACATGTCAAATTGAGTGATGCAGCCCAAGAACCGATAAATGACATGTTATTACATGTCATTTTAATTCTGGTAAAAAATTCGACGACCGACGCTCCGTTCCGACGAAAAATAAGGCGACCGGCGACAGCCAAGCCGTCGCGGGTCGCCGGTCGCCATCTACGTGGAAGGCGACCAAATCTGGTTGCCTTCCCTTGAAGAAGGTGACTAGAAAAGATCGCATTCTCCGGGGAAGGTGATCAAAGAGTTATCGGAGAATTTTTTGCCGGAACGGAGGGCCGTGCACCGGATTTTTTGTCGGAATTGAAATGACCTGTAATAACATGTTATTTATCTGTTCTTGGGCTTCATTGACTCAATTTGACATGTTTGAGGGTTTAATTGTATTTTTTAAAAAAATTATGTGTCTAATTAACTTTTGATGTATAGTTTAGGGGCCTATTTAACCATTTTTCCTTTTACAATTACTATTGCTAACATCTAACATGGCACGTGATAATTAGCTAAAAATCTAAAACGAAGTTACATTTTTTTTTTCGTATATTCGATTAAAGCCTAAAAAGAGATTATTTTTTACGAGTTTACTCAAAATTTTCCTAATTCTCAATGTATATTTTTGTGCCATAAAGAGTTCCAAAATGGAATCGGAGTTTATGCCAAAAAAGTCAATTCAACTAATTTCACACAAAAGCTACGCATACACACAAGCGAAGCCGTGAGGCTCAAGTAAGAGAGCTGTTTTGTGTGAGGCAAATTATGAACTTTGTGTGGATACGATCCAAAATGACGTCATTAAATTTTATAAGTTAGAACAATGTAGATTATGAGTTGGAATAATATATTTAATGTATTAGAATAATGTGATTTATATATTAGAATAATGAAACTCCTGAAGTAAAAAATAATATACTTTATGAGCTAGAATAATGTACACTGTAGATTAAAAATATGTTACAGTGGTCGCATAAAAAAACTAAATATTATAAACGACGTTGTTTTTGGACCGTCCACGGTCCACGCAGTAACTATTGTTTGTGTGATTATATAGAGAGAGAGAAAGAGAGAGAAAACTTGCCGGGACCGCACTCCTCGCTCCTTACAGTGACGACATCTGATGAAAACTCCTTCGTTATCCAATCAATCACTTTTGTCTTTCTCCCCTATATATATTCTTACTCTTTCTCTTAATCTTTCCTACTCCATCTTCCTTAAATTTTCCAATCTCCTAAGATTTCATTTCAAGGGTGCCGATTGAACGAGGTTGTTTCTTCTAGACATGGCAGAAGAGTACCAAGAATCCGAGGTTGTGTTTCAAGAAAGCCCAGCTGGGTTTGAGGGGGTTGAGGACGACGATGATGATTACGAGTATAGCGCGCGCGCTTCGGCGGGTCGTCTTCGAGGATCGAGAAACAAGAAGCAGAGGAGGCCGGTGACGGCGGCCGCGGCGGCGAGGAGGGAGTCGATTTCGCTGCCGGTGAACATCCCCGGCAACTGGCCTACAAGAACGGCGCCGTGGGTCGGCGGCTGCGTGGACGCTAAGGAAGGGGGTGGGTCGGTGGAGGACGACGCCGCCGGGGAAATGGTGCCGCCGCACGTGATCACCGGCCGGAGAATCGCCGGGAAAATGATGGCGTTTTCCGTCTGCACCGGAAATGGTCGGACTCTCAAGGGCAGAGATTTGAGCCAAGTTAGGAATTCTGTTCTTAGGATGACTGGTTTTCTAGAAACGTAAAATCAAGAAAAAAAATTAGGCAAAAAAAAAAAAAAAAAAACCATTTTTCTTTGGGTTTTTGCTTAATCCTTTCAATTTCCATTCATTGTACTCCAAACATTTTTTCCATAAAAAAAAAAAATTAAATTAATCCGAGAAAAGTTATTGATTATTAAACTCTATAAACCTCGATCGATCTGTACTGTAATTAACTTAATTAATTAATGTAGATGATGACCCATGCAAATCCAGCTGGTTTTGAGATCAGATTAGGTTTCAGTTACGATGTGGTGTGGATACACATTACATACGCCAGTGATGCCACACTGTTTATGTTTCCTGTCATTTTGTTGACACAGCCCAACACTAACAGCTGGTATTCTCTCAATGGTCACAGAATTTATGTTGTTTTTATTACATGTTTCTACACTCCTCTACACTGCATAGTCGTCCTCCCATATCCCTTTGAAAACCTCTATCAAAATGAAAAGTTAATGCAAGAGTACAACTCCGCTAGATCGTACTACGACCACGTTCAAGGAGTCCGACCAAAAAGGGTATTGAGAAAATAATTTTTTCAAGGAATAAGGTTCAAATTGACCACTGAACACAATCAGAAAATACAATTAGATCACTAAACATTCAAATGTATGCAATTTAACTTGATAACAGGTTATCATCAATTTTAGCAGATTACCTGCTTACGAGACAGCTGAGTTAGCATTTTTAATAATTTTTAATAATAAATTTTTTTTAAAAAAAGACGGGGCTGCTAGCCACCCGTCATTTTATTTTTATTTTATTTCTTTTATTTAATTACAGTATTTTTAATTTTTTAAAATTTATTATTAAAAATACCAATTCAACTGCCACGTAAGCAGGTAACATGCTAAAAATGATGGTAACATGTTATCAGGTGAAATTGCACTTTTTTTTTTTTTTTTTTCGTTTAGTGGCCTAATTGCGTTTTCAGGTTACATTCAGTGTTCAATTTGAGCGGATGCTGGTGAAAGGGTAAGTCCAGCATTCTACCTCTTAAGAATGTGGTGTGGTATAAGGAAATAAAATTGTGCTTTTTTGGTTAGTTATACATTTTGACATAGTGGTATGCGCTAGGTTGATCCTAACAAGTAATATCAGACCTAAGTCGAAGCACGTGGTTATATGATTTTGAAATATTAAGTATTTATGTTGTTAAATTATTTAAGTGTTTTTTTGACCAATTGACAAATTAAACACGTTAAGTAAATATTTTGTAAATTCTTTTGTCAATCTCAAAACATTAAATTATATATTATGGAATATGCTGACGATACGCAACAGGAAAATATTTTGAAATTATTACGGAGTATTCAGTATTTATTGTTATAACATAATTACACGTATTAATTGTAGTGGCTGATTCATTATTATTATTATTATTATTATTATTATTATTATTATTATTATTATTATTATTATTATTATTATTATTATTATTATTATTATTATTATTATTATTATTATTATTATTATTATTATTATTATTATTATTATTATTATTATTATTATTATTATTATTATTATTATTATTATTATTATTATTATTATTATTATTATTATTATTATTATTATTCTTTCCTTCTTCTTCTTATTATTATTTTTATAAAGTCAAACAAAGCTTGATTAAAAATGAGAAGATCGATGTGTAAGTGTGTAACTCTTGCAGAAATTCGTGATTGTTCTTAAGATTGATTATGTTTGTCCACGACATCTCGTTGTCAGATTTTACTTTCACAAGTTTTGTTTCATCATAAGTTACAAGATGTCAACATCTTATTATAATTTGATATAAATTTGATTTCTATAAATTAATTTACCACATGTTGTCCCATGGACACGTAATGGAAAACATTTGGAACTAAACCTTCCTTGCCACGTGGACAATATTTTGATCCACATATAATATTTAAAATTATTGGAATAAAATATTTCTATATGAAAATAATAATAATAATAATAATAATAATAATAATAATAATAATAATAATAATAATAATAATAATAATAATAATAATAATAATAATAATAATAATAATAATAATAATGATATAAGAAAAGACCGCGACGTACAATTGAAGCCTTCGCCTTCATTGGAGGCCATGGATCAAGAACCACGGTGGTCGTGGTTCTTCAGATCCAGATATTTTTTTTTTTTTTTTTTTTTTGGGTTTGCAATTAATTATTTTATTATATATATATTGTAAAGTGATTGTAACCTTGTATAAAGTACGTTATTTTTGGACAGATTATAATTAAATAAAGTTGTTGAATGTTAGGAAGCAAAAACACATAACTTCGCAACGTAATTATGTCTTTATAATGACACAAATATGTTGAGAATTGAGGAGATGCTTTCTTGGTCAACAAGAACATGTCTGTCAATGAAATGCTAATGTGGAATTGATTACTGAAACTGAAAATAGGGGTTCCTTATAGTTCTCTAATTTTGTGACATTATCACATTTTGAATTTTATAAGGGTAACTCTAATTTCTAGATCAATTAGTTGTATGATATGGTCAATACACAGTCAGTTTGTGAGAAATAACGCAAGGAGACTGTGCACAATAGTCTTATGGAGACGATTCAGCCTATGAACTAGTTGAGTAAGAAGTTCAAAAACAAATTCACACACATAACATGCAAGAGATAATCAAGCAAAGTAATCAAGAACACATGTAATTTGTTAACACAGATCGGAAAAACGATTTCTACATCTGGGGGCACCATAACAGTAGCCCAATTCTTCATTCATGATCAATGTCAAAAGTCTTACCAAACCACAACGATATGAGCGAAGAACTCCAAACTTCTCGGCTACTCCATAGCCTTCAAATGCAGAGTTACTTCTTGAAGAATAGGTGAAGGATCTCTCGATCGATCATGTTGAGGCTCCCCCTCAACTGCAGCTCTCCCGAGTAGTCAACATATGGTCACAGCCGGATTGCTTCAAATGTCGAAATCAACTTGATAAGAATGTTAATTCATCAAGTTGCTTAGTTGAGACGAATCTACCCTCTCTCATTTTTGAAATTTTCTCTGAGTAAATCTTGAATCGTCAATTTCAAGCCCGAAGATAGTCAAGACTTTTATATTCTCCTTCCGAAATAATTTGTAACAAACTAACTGCCTTGAACTATCTTTGTATTTGGTTCAGTCCTTGATCTTCCGTCTTCAATGCCTGTAAGTAACCTGTCTTTGAACTAAAGTCTAAATATTAGTATAAACTCAATCTAACTTAGTACAAGTACAGAGTTGAATCTTGAACTAAATCTTGAACAATTGTATTGTTCCATAAACCATAACAACATAAAGGAGTAAAAATATATTTTCTTTTGTAAATTCTTTTCTCAAAGATCCATTTTAATAACACATTTGGTCATACTTTTTAAATTTAATTAATTAAATTTATAATTTTAATTTATTTGCAACAATTAATTATCTGTTTAAATTTTTAACATTTTAGTGTTTAATAAAGATGACTAACCTATACTTTATATTTTATCATTTAAATATCTTGTCCTGCAAGTAATTTTTTTCCCTTTCTTTTAAACTATTTTAATTGAATGATAAAAAAAAAAAAGTTGGCAATTTTAGACTAAATATTTTTACATCCCTCAAGATTAGACTTTAATGTGAAATTACTTCCATACTCATGTGATCAAAAGTATTTTTATAAAAATAAAATTTAATTAAAGACTATCCCCTTTCTTAGGTGAAAAAGAAATATTATCCATATTATATCTGCCTTTGTAAGAGTGATTAGAGCAGTTAAAGTGGCGGACCACTTTAATTTACAGTTTTTTGGGGTGAAAGTGATACAACTAGAACAATTTAAAATAGGGAAAATTGTATCTTTGGTTCCTGAGTTATACCCAAGTTTCTGACTTAGTTCATGAATTATGACCGTATCTATTTTTATTCCTTAGTTATGAACGAAGTGGCGCATTTGGTCCCCGTCCGTTAAAAGTGACGGAAAAATTAAAAAATATTTAAAATTTGAGGGATAAAGTAGGAAATTCACATTTTATTCCCCTTCTTATATCAAAACCACTTCTTAGCCTCTTATTCAATAACTTTAGTATGACTTGTTTGCAACCTGGCTCTCGTATAACAAACTTAAAACTTAGCACAAACAAATAAGCACTTGATCATTGTCTTCAGACGTGCGAAACACTCTATCATATCAATTTTTAATTTTCTTTACTAAGAAACAAAGGTAATCAAACCAGAACTTTTGAGATACAAAATGGTGTCAAATTTCTCAAGTTGCTTTTATGAGAAATTCACCAACAGAATAATTTGAGATTTTTAGTATGTAAAATTTTTTCATATGTAGTAGTTTAGTCAATCATCGTTTTCAGAAATTACAAAAGTTTTTAGAATTTTCATAACTGAGTCTTAGGTTCCTCATTCATTACTCTGGTTTTTAAGAAGATAGAGGAGGTGATGGATATATATATATATATATATATATATATATATATATATATATATATATATATATATATATATATATATATGTTGGAAAAAATAGCTTAAAATGGCATATTAAGTGGCTATTTTGTGGTACAATTATCAGTGGGGTCCATTTCCAATTTGGGTCGGGTTAAAGTGGATTCGGATTCTTCGTAGTGAGACGAAGAGATTGGTATATTGTACGCTCAAAACGGATAATGGGTGAATAAGATATTGATTCTCAAAGTAGACCCACTTGAGTTGGAAAATGTAGGGAAAAAGTGAGCTTTTGTCCCACATTGGTTTGGAATGGGGATTTTCCCCCCTTATATACAAGAGCTCTTTTGAAGCTTGTAGAGTTGTATAACATAGAGGTTCTCTCGCGTGCGCGGGGGGGGGGGGGGGGGGGTGCAAATCAAATTCCAACTAGAAATGAGATTGAAAAGGCTTGATTCATGCCCGAGCTCGTGTGCGTCGGCACCTGAGTTATGCCAGACTTCGATATCATTTTCCAATCTAGCCACTGGAAGTTTCGGCCTCGGCCTGCGAGCCGAACTGAGGAGGTGAAGGGCGAGCCTTCACTTAGTGCTTAGGCCAAGAGGTCTCGGCCTCCATGGCCGAAACTCTAAGTTTCGGCCTGCCTAGGCAGTAGAGTTTGGCCGAAACTCTAAGTTTCGGCCTGCCTAGGCAGTAGAGTTCGGTAGAGTTTTAAAAGCTATTCAACTCCTCAACTCCTATATAAGAGAGGGTAGAGGTAGTAGAGTTTTACACAGAAATAGAACATGAAAGTTCATCTTTTTAGCCTCAAAACCTCTCTGCTTCTACTCATTCTTTAGCCTACTGTGTTCATAACCGTGTCTTGCTCGCCGGATTCCTTGTTTGAGTGCTCAAACATTGAATCACTAGCAAGTTTTATCCTGGGAAGCCTAGGCCACAACGCTCCTAGCATCTTTGGGAGGTGGCAAATAAGGTTTTAAGGAAAGAGTGCTCACTTGACTCTTGCAAAGATCCAACACCAAACACTAGCCAATTTTCTCCATCTTTCCTTCCCTTGTTTTCCAGAAAATAATAATCTTATTTTTTTTATTATTATTGGTTTTTCTACCAACGGTTCCAACAATCTTAAAACATTATTCTTTGTTTTCCCGTTGGTTGTTTTCTCTAATTTCCTTGAAGAAATGGAGAACCCCGAGTTGCCTATCGTGAACAATGGGGAAGAAAATGTTGTTGAGAACAACAATGGAGGAAACGGCAACAATGTTGCTAATTCCCAAGCTACACCAGTGAACGTTGGTTCACAAGATGGTGGGAGCACTGAGGGATATATTCCCATGTCTCGGGTACCGTCGGTACTGAGTGGTTCGGCTGAAAAGCCGGAGAAGTTCACCAGTGTTGGTTCGAACTTCAAGAGGTGGCAACAGAAAATGTTGTTCTACCTAGCAACTCTCGGCTTGGCAAGCTTGTCCGAGATTTTTCCCGAGTTGAAGGAACAAGATGCACAATCCGTGATGGCGGTTGGCTATTGGAAGGATTCAGACTTCCTTTACCGAAACTACATCCTGAACGGATTGTGTGACACGCTGTATGATGTATATCGAAAGATAAGCACATCAAAAGTGTTGTGGGAAGCTTTGGATCACAAATACCTAAGTGAGGATGCCGGCTCAAAGAAGTTTGTGGTTGGCCGATTCCTCGACTTCAAAATGGTTGATTAAAAAACTGTGCTAAGTCAGGTAGAAGATTTGCAATTAATCTTCGATGAGATCCGTGACGAGGGCATGGTGCTAAGTGAAGCCTTCCAAGTGGGATCTGTGATCCATTTGTTGCCTCTAGGTTGGAAGGACTTCAAGAACTACCTTAAGCATAAGCGAAAGGAGATGAATCTGGAGGACCTGATCCAGCGACTCAAGATTGAGGAAGGGAACAGGACGAATGATAGGAAAGTTTCTATCGTTGTTGGCGCTAAGGCCAATGTTGTGGAGCACGGTAAGAGCTCTAAGAGGAACAAGAAGGACATGCGAAAGCTAGGTCCGAAAGGTGGCGTTGCCAAGAACAAGTTTCCTGGTGAATGCTACAATTGTGGCAAGCATGGCCACAGAGCATCTGAATGCAAGGCTCCAAGGAAGAAGAACAAGAGTTTTGAAGCCAACGTTGTTGGAGATAGCAATCAGAAGGAGGTCGAGATTAGCCTTTCGGCTATGGTGACCGAGGTGAACCTCGTGGGCTCAAACCCTCGTGAATGGTTCATTGATACCGGTGCAACCAGGCATTTGTGTTGCAACCGAGAGATGTTCAACACCTTTGAGACCGTTGAGGGTGAAAAGGTGTGGATGGGAAACTCTGCTCAGTCTGCTGTGGAAGGCATGTGCAAGGTGATTCTGAAGATGACTTCCGGGAAGGAACTGACGTTGAACAACGTGCTGTATGTTCCTGAGCTGAGGAAGAATCTTGTGTCTGGCTCTCTGTTGAACAAGCATGGCTTTCGCATGGTGTTCGAGTCAGACAAAGTAGTTTTGTCCAAGTTAGGGATGTTTGTTGGTAAATGATATGTAACTGATGGGCTTTTTAAGCTTAGTGTAATTCCTGTTATCAATAAAAGCAAAGTTAATTCTGTTTACTTGCTTGAGTCTTCCAGTTTGTGACATGGTAGACTAGGTCATGTTAATTTTACTTCTATGCGTAGATTAATTAGCATGGACCATATTCCTAACTTTAAAATTGACACAAATAACAAGTGTGAAATTTGTGTTGAGGCAAAACTAACAAAAGTGCCTTTCAAATCGGTTGAAAGGGAAACTGAACCACTTGAATTAATCCATAGTGATTTGTGCGATTTTAGATCGATACAAACGAGAGGTGGTAATAAGTATTTTATCACATTTATCGACGATAACACACGATACTGCTATGTGTATTTGGTTAAAAGCAAAGATGAAGCCGTTGATAAATTCATTCTTTATAAGAATGAAGTGGAAAACCAACTTAATCAGAGGATTAAGAAGGTTAGAAGCGATAGAGGTGGTGAGTACGAAGCACCGATTGGTGACTTCTGTGCAAGTGTAGGTATAATACACGAACGTACGGCACCTTACTCACCTCAATCGAACGGTGTTGCCGAACGAAAGAATTGTACATTGAAAGATATGATGAATGCGATGCTTATAAGTTCGGGCCTACCTCAAGATGCGTGGGGTGAGGCGATTTTGACAAGTAATTACCTTTTGAATAAGGTACCCCGCAAGAAGCTCGATAAGATGCCTTATGAGTTGTGGAAAGGTAGGAAACCTTCTTACCAGTACCTGAAAGTGTGGGGGTGTCTTGCCAAAGTATTAGTGCCAACACCTAAGAAAGTAAAGATAGGTCCTAAGACGGTGGACTGTATCTTTATTTGCTATGCACATAATAATAGTGCTTATCGGTTCTTAGTACACGAGTCCCATAATCTGGATGTACACGAGAACAGGATAATAGAATCAAGGAATGCATATTTCTTCGAAAATATATTTCCTTGTAGGTCCAACGAGGGACCGAGTACGTCAAAACGAACGTTTGACGAAGCTATGGATAATGATAGCGGGGAATCCGAAAGAGAACCCGAGCTCGAGCCGAGACGCAGTAAGCGGGCGAGAGTTGGAAAATCATTCGGTTCTGATTTTCTAACTTACTTGTTAGAGTATGATTCGGGTACTCTAACTTGTTTATTAGAAAATGAACCCGATTTTCTATCTTGTTTGATAGAGAACGAGCCTCGAACGTATGTAGAAGATGTGACTTCTACGGAAGGACCAATGTGGAAAGAGGCTATTAAAAGTGAAGTGGATTCTATTTTACAGAATCACACTTGAGAACTTGTTGATCTTCCTCCGGGTAGTAAACCCTTAGGATCCAAGTGGGTCTTTAAAAGGAAGATGAAACCCGATGGTTCCATCGAGAAGTATAAGGCTAGGCTTGTAATCAAGGGTTACAGGCAACGCGAGGGCCTCGATTACTTCGACATGTATTCTCCCGTGACGAGAATAAACTCCATTAGGATGATACTTGCTATAGCCGCGCTACGGAACTTGGAAGTTCATCAAATGGACGTTAAGACCGCTTTCCTAAATGGCGAATTAGATGAGGAAATGTATATGGAACAACCCGAAGGGTTCGTGGTTCCGGGCCAAGAAAGGAAAGTGTGTAAGTTGGTTAAATCGCTATATGGTTTGAAACAAGCGACTAAGCAGTAGCACGAGAAGTTTGACCATGCGATGTTAACTAACGGGTTTAAAATAAACGAAAGTGACAAATGTGTCTACGTTAAGGAAACGATAGACGGCTACGTCATTCTTTTTTTATATGTCGATGATATTCTCATCGTTGGTAGTAATGATCGGATGATCAAGTCTACCAAAAACATGTTAAATGCGAGATTTGACATGAAGGATATGGGTTTGGCTGATTTAATCCTTGGGATTAGAATCATTAGAAGACCTGATGGTCTCGTGTTGAGCTAATCACATTATATTGACAAAATCCTTGAGAAATTTAACAAGGATCATGGTCAATTGGCTAGAACACCGTTTGATACAAATATTCATCTAACCAAGAACCACGGAGAAGGTATTTCACAAGTGGAATATGCTCGGGTCATTGGTAGTTTGATGTATCTTATCAGCTGTACTAGGCCTGATATTGCCTATGCGGTTAGTAAACTCAGTAGATATACGAGTAACCCCGGTGCCATGCACTGGAAGGCAATAGTAAAGGTTATGAGATACTTGAGGTATACTCGTGATCTTGGACTGCACTACGGGAGATATCCCGCTGTACTTGAAGGGTATAGCGACGCGAATTGGATATCTGATATTAAGGACTCTAAGTCCACGAGTGGCTACGTGTTTACACTAGCTGATGCAGCCGTTGCATGGAAATCCTCTAAGCAAACTCTGATAGCTAGATCCACGATGGAATCTGAGCTGATAGCCTTGGACAAAGGTTGTGAAGAGGCTGAATGGCTACGTCATTTTATAGAGGATATTCCTAATTGGGAAAGACCGGTACCTCCAATACGTGTGCATTGCGATAGTCAAGCCACAATTGGGAGAGTACAGACCCATATGTATAATGGTAAGTCTAGACATGTGCGTCGGAGACATAATACCATTAGACAACTGCTCACAACTGGTGTTGTCTCGATTGACTACGTAAAGTCAAAAGACAATATAGCGGATCCGCTGACCAAAGGGTTAGGCAAAGAAGTTGTGGAGAAGTTAACACGAGGAATGAGTCTAATGCCATTGGACTAAAAAGTTCTATAGTGGATACCCAACCTAGCTGGCACCTAGGTTCAATGGGACAACTAAATTATAGAACGGAGCGCGTCACTGTGGGGGTCTCGGACTCCCTACCACTCCTCGTTAAAACAGTGACTCCCGCAAGAGGCTAGCATGTTAATGCTTTAATGATTCTTGAGTATGCGGGATACTCGAGAAAGAATCACCTATGTTAGAGAGAAGTGAGGGTCGCTTCAAAGGAGAATTGCTGGGCACAATTCTTTAGAAACTCTCGCAGAACCAGGAACGGTGACCCACGACCAAAACGGGCACACTCGTGAGAGCAAGAGCATGGTTGGGAGATTCCTGTGTGAGATATGTCATCGTCTACACAAACGGCAGTCGGTTCAAAGATATCGCGATCTACCGTACAGCCAGTAGAGTAAACATGTCTTCACAAGGGAAGGTTCAAAGGGTATAGTGACTCCCTACCTATCCTATGCAGGGATCGACCGTTTGAACACAGTTGTTTCCGATTTCAAAATACCCTGAAAATCAATTTTTCATTCATGTGGGGGATTGTTGGAAAAAATAGCTTAAAATGGCATATTAAGTGGCTATTTTGTGGTACAATTATCAGTGGGGTCCACTTCCGATTTGGGTCGGGTCAAAGTGGATTCGGATTCTTTGTAGTGAGACGAAGAGATTGGTATATTGTACGCTCAAAATGGATAATGGGTGAATGAGATATTGATTCTCAAAGTAGACCCACTTGAGTTGGAAAATGAAGGGAAAAAGTGAGCTTTTGTCCCACATTGGTTTGGAATGAGGATTTTCCCCCCTTATATACAAGAGCTCTTTTGAAGCTTGTATAATTGTATAGCATAGAGGCTCTCTCGCGCGGTGGGGGGGGGGGGGGGGGGTGCAAATAAAATTCCAATTAGAAACGAGATTGAAAAGGCTTGATTCAAGCCCGAGCTCGTGTGCGCCGGCACTTGCGGACTGTGAGTCGAACTGAGGAGGTGAAGGGCGAGCCTTCACTTAGTGCTTAGGTCGAGACCTTCGGCCTGTGAGCCGAACTGAAGAGGTGAAGGGCGAGCCTTCACTTAGTGCTTAGGCCGAGAGGTCTCGGCCTCCATGGCCGAAACTCTAAGTTTCGGCCTGCCTAGGCCGAGAGTTCGGCCTACCAAGGTCTGAACGCTCGACTATGGTGTTGGCTACCCGAAAGCATGTGACTGTTGGGATTTAATTCAGCTGTTACGGGATTAATTCTTGGAATTAATCCCAATTTCAAATTTTGAATTAAAATCCATGGTAATGGTTGCTGTTACAGGAGTTGTAGGGGTGCCCTTAAATGCCTATATTAAAAGCTATTCAACTCCTCAACTCCTATATAAGAGAGGGTAGAGGCAATAGAGTTTTACACAGAAATAGAACACGAAAGTTCATCTTTTTAGCCTCAAAACCTCTCTGCTTCTACTCCTTCTTTAGCCTACTGTGTTCATAACCGTGTCTTGCTCGCCCGATTCCTTGTTTGAGTGCTCAAAAATTGAATCACTAGCAAGTTTTATCCTAGGAAGCCTAGGCCACAACGTTCCTAGCATCTTTGGGAGGTGAAAAATAAGGTTTTAAGGAAAGAGTGCTCACTTGACTCTTGCAAAAACCCAACACCAAACACTAGCCAATTTTTTCTCCATCTTTCCTTCCCTTGTTTTCCAGAAAATAATAATCTTATTTTTTGATTATTATT
>NW_017619251.1:117500-142500 GCF_001879475.1 Ipomoea nil
ATAATAATAATAATAATAATAAATAATAATAATAATAATAATAATAATAATAATAATAATAATAATAATAATAATAATAATAATAATAATAATAATAATAATAATAATAATAATAATAATACCAATTCACTCGATTTGATCTCGTTGCTCTCTCAAAGGGGAGAGGTTGAATAGACTTTTAAGAACTTTTTCAAAATTGCTCCGAGCGTGAATTTAGAAAATCAAAGCTAGGAATCAAGTTTCTTTATAGTGAAAGTCTTGAAGCTTGTCAATAAAAATGATGCAATGTAGCTAAGTTCAAAAATTTTATAGTGTTAGTGTGTGTAGAGTATGGAGTTAGTTGCACAGAATAAATAACAAAGAAATGTGAAGAGACGAAGAGAAAATTTTGTATAGTGGTTCGAAAAACTTTCCTGCACCACTTTTCTCCTTATACTTCAAAGATGAATTCACAGTATTTGTTACAAGAATACAAAAGTGAGTCGAAGCCATCAGCTTCTACCAGTTAGTAGTCCTTCAGACAATCACTACCTATCGTAAACTTGTCTTTCAATTCACTGCCTAATCAGAGCTAGCCAATGGTCAATCACGAAGTCTCCTTGCTATGTTGATCTCTTAATTAACTTTCTTATCGTGAAAGATGGTGTTGGTTGAGTGATGGACTTGAAAGAATCAAACGGATTCTTCTTTCAGCTTTGAAGATCAAGTAGATTATTGCAACGTGGTAGTTTATCTCTCAATATTTTTTAGCAATAGATCACATTTACGGAGTATCATTTTTCAGCCTCTTGACATCTTCTTCTATGCTTGAGGTCCTCTTTTTATAGATGAGGAGGAGTGAGTGCCAACTTTGAAATTTGAATTTGCCAGTTGTCACTTATCAAGTGGTAGTCGTTCGAAAGCTGCCACAATCCTATAAAATACGCTGCCATATCTCTGAACTTGTGCAGCTTGATAATTAACCATAGGGTAGTGGTAGTTTCCTTATCAGTGTATAAGCACACTTTAGACCAAAAGACTTCATAGGTGTCGGACAAGTTGCATTGTCTAACGGCTATTTTTGTTCTTCCTCATTTGAACTTCTTCCAAGAATATCCTTAAAACGTCGTCATTATTAAAGTTCACATAAACTGGGGTGATAGCATTAAATGAACTTCCCTTATGATTCAAAAGATCTTGTTACGAGCTTCCCTTCTTCTGATTCCTTTTCCTTCCGGGCGCTTCCTTCCAAAACCTTTCCTTCGGATCGCTACTTTTCGAAGCATGACCTTCCGGTTATTTCCTTCCAAATCTTCTGTCTTCTGGTCAGATGGTTGATGAAGCATATCTTGATTTACAACAAGAAATGAGGACAACAAAGATGTAAATTTTATTCATAATTCTAATAAACTAATTAAGGTTTAAAAAAAAAATAAAAAAAATTGATATATAGAACTAAAGACATCATTTTATTAATAACTCAAAAACTAAAAGTGATGAAGTTTATAACATAGAGACTAAATTCTTTATTATCTAATTATTCAAAGACCAAAAATACAAAACTTTTCATGACATTATCCACTATAAAAATGTGTTTAATTATTAGCTTGCTTCCAAGTACAACTTGGATCTATCAGGTATTGACTTGTACCACACAATCTTTCACTTTATTCTTTATTTGCACATATTATATTTCTTCACAAGGAGACAAATGTAGCATTTTCCTAGATTGAACTTCCTAGCTTCCATCTTTCATATAACACTCAAGATCGAAGATAAGAACTCTTATCCACTAGATAGCCTGTTAGTGTTCGTGACGTCTTAGTAAACCGCTGTTTCAGTTCCACAAGAATAATTAATTTCAATTGACCAAACCTTGCATCCATTTCTCTTTAGTGGTTGGTATTAAATTTATCAACAGAATAGTTCCATTTGGTTGGTATTAAATTTATCAACAGAATAGTTCCATTCTCAACGAAAAAGATATCTCTCTTTTCCTCTATTTTTTTTTTAGTCAAAATTTTGATGGGTATCACACAATAATAACCCATTTGAATTAAAGTATCAATTATACAACCTATACATCACATGAGTTAAGAAGGCATGCATTATTTGGGAGAAGAGACCAAGGTTCGAACCTTGATAGTGATAGTATGGGGATTATGTCTAAAGTGGACAGATTCAGGGGCGGATCCAGAAATTTTCTTCAGTGGGGGGCGAAAGAAAAATAAAATGAAACACTTATAGGCCGCTTGTTGACTAGGGATAAAAATAAAAAAACAAAAAAAATATTAAAACGTGATAAAAAATATTCAAAATAAAAACATAGTTCAAATAGAAATTACATTATAAATCACTCATCTCACTACGTTTTTTTTTTTTTTTGATCGGGGAGGGGGGTACCGGATAATATTTACAAATGCCATTGGCGCGATACACTCATCTCACTAATCAATATTAATATTTAAAAGAAAATCCCAATAATGTTACATATAAAGAATCCAATTAGAATTAGAAATTAATATCATAAATCACAATTATAATCTCACTAATAATATTTTAAAAGGCCAAAAAAATAAAATATAGAAAATCAATACTGTCAGTTTCAAACCCAGGACATTTCACACATTATAATAGGCCTAGCCATCTAACTCATCCTTTGATAAAGCTTTTGTACATCTAATATTTATAAACATTTAGTCTGTATATATAAGTGACTTATACATGCAATATATATAAAGGGAATGGGGGTGGGGGGAGGGGGCCGGGGCAACTGCCCCCATTGTGGATCTGTCCCTGGACAGATCCCTTGTGCGCACCGACATTTGGCATTGTCTACTGAGCCATTGAATCACTATGATTTACATCCTCCTAAATGTTCTGGCCCTATCAGGGGTGTAGAGGACCCTTGGGGTTGGGGGATTTAACTCTTTTGGGAGAAGTTAAGAAGGTATAACCTCACATGAGTTACATACAACATGAGAGTTGGGCATACAAAAAAAGAAGGATATAAGGTGAGAAACAAGAGCATATGGTGGCGAGACAAATATAGAAATGCGTGTGATATTAGGAGTTTCGTAATGTTACGTTAAGTTAGTGCTATTACTGCATATTTGTGCACACTAAACAGATATAGGTTTGTATAACAGGAAATATGTTAGTCCACTTTAGGTTGTAGGAAAGATGGCGACGATCCATAACAAAAGATTAATTAATTAAACTAAATTGGATTTGATGTTCAACGCATAACTAATTCTACTATGCCATATCCACTAATTGTATTCCACTAATTAATATATGGCCTAAACAACCATTCTTTGAATTGCTTTTCAGTTTCACCATTCACTTAATTGATTGATAACACCATTCGCGAGTTAATGCTAATCCACAAAAATCCCTAATTTTTGGTCTATGGGGTCCATGCATACAATGACTTGTGATCTACATTGGTCGGGTGAAACGAAAATACAAAAGAAAAGGAAAAAAAAAAATCACAATTAGAACTAATAATCAATTAACAGTAAATTAAAAAATGGGATAAAATACAAATAAGTCACTGAACTATTTAGGAAACAACAATTAAGCCATCAAACTCAAATAATTCCAAATTAACCATTGAATGCAAAAAAAAAAAAAAAAAAAAAAAAAAAAAAAAAAAAGATTAATTAACATTTTTAACCGGTTAACTCCACGTTTTTGCTGACTCGATTGTCAAATGTTTGTTTTATTTACTGTTTTATCATTATTATAATCCACCTGAATAGTAATATATTTTAAAGTAATTATAGTCAAAATAATTTTAAAGTAATTATAGTCAAAATAATTTTATCTTGTCGAGATTTGATTTATTTATTTATTAGTATTTTTTTCACTAGACATTCTGTTTAAATAATAATAAATAAATAAATCAAATCTCAACAAATGCTCTGTCGTGATATATATATATATATATATATATATATATATATATATATATATATATATATATATATATATATATATATAAGTATATGTTTAATTGCTTATTAAGATATCGAATACTTTTCATTTTAATAAATAATTTCAAGATTTTAGTAAAAAATTAAAAGAAAAATCAATATCAATTATAAAAGTTAAGCTAATTATTTGAGTACTCAAATATAATAAGTTAATTGTTAAATCTTAAAAAACGGAAATATAATTAAATATTTTATTTATTTCAAAATTTCAAATAAATTTCACCTATTGAAATCTAAAGAAATAAATATTCATGCAACTTGCAAGTGTTGTATAGAAAACTCATGTTCGACCTAAACTCTCAATGCGTATAATTTTTAAAACCAGCGCTTAATTTATCACCTATTATTATTATTAAAAAAAAAATATTTTTGAACACATACAGATCAGATCCAATTACAATTCTCACCTTATGCTTAACTAAAACTCTTACTCCAAGACTGCATGGAGCTCTAGATCCCTACGTGGTGGAGGTTATGGCCTGTAGAGACTCTCTCGTGACAATGCGGTGGCAGCTATGTCCCATAAACAAAAGGACCTATCATATACATGCATGATATATTGTCAATCATTGCGTTAGTATTATGTCTAGCTTTGTGCTTTTAGTTTATCAGTTTATTAAGAGATCAGTGAACCTAATAGTCCATACTCTAATTAAGGCTGCAGGCTCTTAGTCTAGCTAGCTCTCGGTTTTGGGATTTAATCCCTCCCAATTAGGGACGAAGTCAGAAATTTTATTGAGAGGGAACAAAGAAGTAGGGATGGATCCATCAATTTTTTCGAGTGAAGGCGAAACATTAAAACAAAAAACGATAATTTTTTTTTTTTAAATTACTCAAGAAATATAGGTATAAATATGGTTGTATATGGGCGAAAAATAAATATATCGAAATTTTATTAAAAATATTCATATCAAAATATGAAACATAATTAATTTGATAAAATAATTTGAATATAGAACACATTATAAATTACAAATCTCATTTTTAATATAAAAGAATGTTATATATATATATATATATATATATATATATATATATATATATATATGTGTGTGTGTGTGTGTGTGTGTGTGTGTGTGTGTGTGTGTGTGTGTGTGTGTGTGTGTGTGTGTGCGCACGCGCGCGTGCGTGCGTGCGTGTGTGTGTGCGCGCGCGTGCGTGCGTGTGTATTTTGTTAAATATTAAAAAAACTATTAACAATGTGATTGTGTTGAAGCCAAGAGAAATTGAAAAATTGTGTTAATGCCAACAAAGAATTCAAACTCTAGACCTTCATTACAATACTTTGCCAACTAATCTATCTTACTTCTTGTTAATATTTATCTGTTTCTTTATACTAATACTAAAACTTGTACTATATATACATATATACATACAACTATTATATATAGGGTGGGGTTAGGGGAGGGGGGCAACTGCTCCCTTTTGGCTCCGTCCATGCTCCCGATTGTATTCGTTCACTAGTCGCTACTATCTTCTTCTATTTAATATAGTATTATTTTTGGTTTAAAAAAAAAACAAAAAAAAAACTCTTACTCCAATAAATATGAATACAGTTATAAATTTTGAAAATCCAAATATTTTAATTATTGAAATCAGCTTTTATTAATTACAATACGGATAAATCGAAACATATTCTGTAGTCACTTCATATGGGCCAATAAGCGAATAAAAAGGGCTTTTCCTATAAAAATCTACTTTTGGATCAATTCGATTCCATAGAGGCCCATATAACTTCAAATATTTGAACAAACCAAGAAAAAGGAAAAGAAAATACTTTCCAAGTTACAACTTAATGAAAATTGAAGAATAAAAATAATTGTGACTGAAAAAAATAAAATAAAAATTTATAGTAACGTTACTTTGAGTCTGAAAGGGGAAATACGGTAATAAACTATAAAAATAAGAAAGTACAAAATGTGTCAAATACCTTGTGTTTTGATGATATTATTGTAGTTTTTCATATGAAGATCCAATCAACGGTCAACATAATTTATTGAGCGGATGCTATAGTTAGGTTAGAGTGTAATAAAAATAAAATGAAAGTATAAAATGTGGAGAAAATTTGATTATCATATTTCTCCTCAACTTTTCAATTTTGCTTTGAGTGATGAGGGAAACCTGCAAATAGATAGGAGAGGTAAATCATATTAAAAAGACTACATGTGACAGGCTCTACCAAGAAAATTTTGACAAAATTTGAACTCATGCCCTTCAAGTACAAGATACATGATTCACTCAGTTCGTCATTTTTAAAACACGAAACAACATAGTAATACAGAGTTAATTTCACTAGAGGTCCCTCGTCTTTGGTGACAATTTCAAATTTAGTCCAAGACTATTATTTTTGCCATTTAACATCCTAGACTATTATTTTTTGAACATTTTTAGTCTTTCTCATGATTTTTTCTAATTTTAGTAAGGGACTTTTTGTCTTTTCATATTTTTCTTTTGTTATTTTTTTCCGATTTCAACTGGTTTAATTGGTTTAGAACTTTAGGTAACATCTTATTTTTTGTAACCATATTTTTCAACCGGTTTTTAGTAAAGTTCTAAACCAATTAAACCGGTTGAAACAAAAAAAAATAACAAAAGAAAAATATGAAGAGACAAAAATGCCCCTTTCTAAAAATAGGAAAAGTCATAAGAATGACTAAAAGTGTCCAAAAAGATAATAGTCTGGGATGTTAAATGACTAAAATGATAATATGAGACTAAATTTAACATTACAACCAAATCAAATTCCAACTAGCAGAGATTGAAAAAGGCTTCATTCAAGCCCGAGCTCGTGTGCGCCGGCACCTGCGGGCACGAATGTCGTCCGGAAATTGGCTGGCCTTGCGGGCTAAGTTATGCCAAACTTCGGTACTAATTTTCCAACACAGAGAGCCACGCCACAGAGGTTTCGGCCTAGTGGCCAAAACTAGAGAAGTCTCGGCCTGGTGGCCGAGAGGTTTCGGCCTAGTGGCCGAGACTTGCGAGCCAGGTAACTTGCGAGTTTCGGCCTAGTGCCCGAAAGTTTGGCCTTTTCGTGGCTAAACTGAAGCTCCTTCTGTGACCGTTGGGGTTTTAATTCAGCTGTTACGGAGTTAATTCTTTGGAATTAATTCCAATTTTAATTTTGAATTAAAACTCGAGGTAGTGGTTGCTGTTACAGGAGTTGCGGGGGTGCCTTTTAATGCCAAAATAAAAGCTATTTAACTCCTTGATCCCTATATAAGAGAGGGTAGTGAGAAGCAGTTTTACACACAGAAAGAACAACAAGCACACTACACGAAACTTTGTTTTCCAGCTTCAAAATTCTGCTTCTACTCCTTCTTTTTAGCGTACTGTGTTCATAGCCGTGTCTTGCTCGCCGGATTCCTTGTTTGAGTGCTCAAACATTGAATCACTAGCAAGTTTTATCCTGGGAAGCCTAGGCCACAACGCTCCTAGCATCTTTGGGAGGTGGCAAATAAGGTTTTAAGGAAAGAGTGATCACTTGACTCTTGCAAAAACCCAACACCGAACACTAGCCAATTTCTTCATCTCTTCTTCCCTCTTTCCAGAAAATAATAATCATTTTATTTGATTATTATTTGTTTTCTACCAACAGATTTCATACAATTACCTGATAAATTGTTTCATCTTATGAAAAAAGAACTCGCCAAATAAACGTGAGGAAAACTCGCTAAAGACACGAGAGGAAATAACTCGCAAATGAAACGAGAGGAAATAACTTTAACAGAACAATAGATGAAAATCAAATCTAAAACAGCCAAAACAAATATATATATATATATATATATATATATATATATATATATATATATATATATGTATATATATATATATATATATATATATATATATATATATATATATATATATATATATGTATATATATATATGTATATATATATATATATGTATATATATATATATATATATATATATATATGTATATATATATGTATATATATATATATGTATATATATACATATATATACATATATATATATATATATATATATATATATATATATATATATATATATATATATATATATATATAATTAAGTTCAGGTGTGAACTTTAGGTATTATGAGAACATATGAACTTATCTCAGCCGTGCATTTTTGCAAATCAGTGGTTGTGGGTGAGGGTGCATGCTAGTCGTATGCACCGCACATCGGTGTTGCATCTTCTGGTGCAAACCAATTGTTAATGTGTGAACCTGTGCACTCATCTAGAGCGTTGGTTATGTGCATTCGACAGGCCACAACGAGCGCCCACCCCGCTACGTTGCACCGACACGCGTTCACCGGCCATGCAAATATGTATTATTGATTATTAGTGAATTGGACTCCTGTTATGACTCTTCCCCTTGAATTTCAATAACAATACCGCTGACAAGCCCGAACAATGTTGGTTACGTGGTGACGATGGAAATTCACGGTGATGGACATCCCACGGCTGGTGCGGCGGAGCAGGGTGTGATGTCTGTTCGCACCTGTCATCCCCACCCCTCTTGTTCTCTTTTTCCGTGTTGCAGTCTGTTCGCACTGAAGCATTTTTAACCCCTATCGATCCACCCCGCCATTGATGGATTCGTAATCTTTTGCTCATATTATTTGCCGCCCCTCCAACACCCCCAGTTTTACACCCCAGAGTCCATAATCTCTTTTTCACCCCATCTGTTAAATGGTGTTTTACCATAGAGTAAGAGCCCGCCTGGGATTTGTGGGTCCTATTCATTAGTTGTGGGCCCTCCAACACCCCTGGAAAATTGTATCACAGTGACAGCACACAATCGAATTTGAATAAAAATGATTCTACAATATGAGAAACAGAGCTAACCTTTGTGAGCCCTCTGAGTCGCCGACCGTGTCCTTGCACCGACCCTAGACGGGACCTCGACGTCGCACGCTCGAAGATCCCGTGCAGAGACGATCGCGGAGGACGGATAGCTGTCCGCCGCTTGAATGGGCGGTTCCTCACCGCTAGTTTGCACGAACCAGCTGATGGCGACGTCGTGGGCGAGAATGAACGCCCAAACCTACCCCACTTCGACTGGCGAGGACCACTTGATTGCGCCATGAGCTATCGCACAACCGGACGACAATAGCGAGAGGAACGTAGAGATGTGAACCATGGCACAATCGGAAGGCAAATGTCGATAGACAATTAGAATTAGAATCGGTTACGTCCACGTATAGCCCAAGGTGCAATTCCAAACATGCCCCCCAGAAGATGCAACACTGGTGTGCGGTGCATACGACTAGCATGCACCCTCACCCACAACCACTGATTAGCAAAAATGCACGGCTGAGATAAGTGCATATGTTATCATGACACCTAAAGTTCACACCTGAACTTAATTATATATATATATATATATATATATATATATATATATATATATATATATATATATATATATATATATATATATATATATATATATATATATATATATAGTAAAAGACATTTTTGGTCCTAGACTTATAGTGGCACGGACAATTTTAGTCCTCCATAAAAAATTTAGACAATTTATGGACACACTTATTGTGATGAGGACAATTTTGGTCCTCCGTCTACATTTCCGTTAAATGGTTGTTTGAGAAGAGGGTATTTGCGTCATTTCATTATATCTCCCTCTCTTTATTCCATCTTTGCAATATTCCGATCAGATTGCTTTCTTCTTCAACTGCGCTCCTCACTTACTGTCACCTTCAATTCCATTGCTCTTGGCCTTCTCGCCACCTTGGTTTGTGCTCTAGTCAATTTCCCGATTTGAGTTTGGGCTTCACTGCAATTCAAGTGGATTCAGATAGAAGGTAAGGAATGCCCGCCGACGCCGACGGTGAGGCAGACCCCGCCGGGAAACTCTTGAACGGGCCTCTTCTCCACAATCTGTCGCCATATCCACGTCGATGGACCGAAGATTGAACATAAAGCTAGAATGATAAAGCCAAGAAAAGCACATGCTTGGGATAAAATGGTGGGGTATGATGTGTTAGCTCGGATAGAGTGCTGCAGTCGTGATATATGGCGCTGGGGCAAGTTGTATAACAGAGAGTTTGCCCGTAAAATAGAGGTATGTAAGAGCAGGATGGAATTTCTAAGAGACCGCCGGGATGAGGATAGCATGGTGGAGTATGGTAATACTGAGCGTGAACTTTTGTATTTGTTAGAGCAGCAGCATCAGTATTGGAAACAACGGGCGAAGGAGCACTGGTATAAAGGGGGTGATGTGAACAGTAAGTTTTTTCATAACTCTGTTAAAACCAGGAAACGCCGGAATAGGATCACGAAGTTGAGAGATGATCATGAGACTTGGGTGGAAAGGGAGGAACAAGTCAGTCAGGTAATGATGAGTTATTTCCAAGATTTGTTCGCTTCTGACCAAGGGGATATGACAGACGTACTTGAACATGTAACTGCTGGGATCACCCAGTTGGATAATGAAGCCCTGCTACGTCTGATTAATCTGGAGGAGGTGCGAGCGGCAGTCTTTCAGATGCATCCTGACAAGTCCCCAGGGCCTGATGGTTTTGGTCCGGGGTTTTTTCAACAGTATTGGGATATAGTTGGGGAAGCGGTTACTACTTTCTGTCGTGAGTTCTTTCAGACTGCTACTTTACCGTCTAAAGCTAATGCTACATACATTGTATTGATACCCAAGAAGGTGAGCCCGGAGACCATGAAGGATTTAAGGCCAATTGCATTGTGTAACGTGGTCTACAAGATTGCTGCCAAAGTCTGTGCTAATAGGCTAAAACGGCTTCTCGATAAGTTGATTTCACCAGCTTAGAGTGCTTTTGTCCCAGGTCGATTAATAACAGATAATATAATGATAGCCTATGAAGCCCATCATTATCTGCGAAGGAAGACTCAGGGAAGGGAAGGGGTGGTTGCCTTGAAGGTGGATATGAGCAAGGCCTATGATCGGGTGGAATGGGGCTTCTTGGAGGCCTTGATGGAGAAGATGGGGTTTGCAAGACATTGGATAAATATTCTCATGGAAACTGTTCGTTCTGTGCTGTACCATATTTTACATGAGCATCAGCAAATAGGGCCTATAGTCCCGGGGCGTGGCCTACGGCAAGGCGATCCGTTGTCGCCGTATCTCTTTCTGTTGGTAACGGAGGGTCTAAGTGTGCTGATAGACAGGCAGATGAGCTCAGGTAATTTGCATGGGATCCGCGTTGCCCGGGGAGCCCCATCAGTTTCACACCTGCTTTTCGCCGATGATTGTTTCCTATTCTTCCGGGCTAATCCACAGGAGAGTAACTGTATGCGGGGTGTCCTGGATACCTATTCGAGAGCATCGGGACAGCAGATAAATTTTGACAAGTCTATGGCATGTTTTAGTGCGAATGTGGACCACACTACCCGAAACCAGGTGTGTGGAACACTCGGAGTTACGAAGGGAGATACTACTGGGAAATACTTAGGCATGCCATCGCTTGTAGGAAGAAGGAAGAGACAGATTCTGGGCTTTTTGAAGGACCGGATTTTGGCTAGGGTACGGAGTTGGAATGCAAAGACCCTCTCACGAGCAGGGCGGGAGGTCCTGTTGAAGAATGTGATTCAGGCAATGCCATCTTATGCAATGATGGTTTTTCTGTTACCCTTGGGCATGTGTAGAGAGATTGAAACTCTGATGAATGAGTACTGGTGGACGGGGTCTGTAGGGAACGGCAAGGGCCTGAGGTGGAGGTCGTGGGGTGGTTTGGCAACTCCGAAATCAGCTGGCGGGATGGGCTTTCGGAAATTGCGTGAGATGAATTTGGCACTACTTGGGAAGCAGGCTTGGAGACTAATCACCCGACCAAGCTCCCTAGTAGCAAGGGTTTATAAGGCTAGGTACTATGCTAACTGTTCCTATTTTGATGCAGCTCCGGGGAGTAACCCATCCTTTATCTGGAGGGGGTTCTTGGAGGTACAACATGTGTTACGTGATGGATGCAGGGCGTAGTATTGGGAATGGCAATGACACATTGATAGCGGGGCATGCATGGTTACCAGTGGCAGAAGGGGTGTATGTTCAAACTCCCCTAAGTGAAGGACTCGCAGACGCCCAGGTGTCAAGCCTTTTTAACGCGCAAGGTACAGGTTGGGATTTGCCTCGTATTTTCCATATTTTTGAGCCAAGGGATGCGTGTTTGATTCAGAACGTCCCCATATCCCTGCGTAAGCCACAGGACTCGTGGTACTGGTACTATGACCAGAAGGGAAGATATACAGTAAAGTCGTGTTATAAGCTTTTGACTGAGATGTTGTATGATGAGCGTCCATGGTCCCGTATCTGGAATCTGGACGTGCCACCGAAAGTAAAGCTTTTCTGTTGGCAGTTGGGATCCTCTTATTTACCTACGAGAGATGCCTTACAGACTAAGAACATCTATTGTGCACTGTTATGTCATATGTGCAGGGGACAACCTGAGACAGCTGGTCATATTTTCGCACAGTGTCAGGAGGCTACGCGTATCTGGAGCAGTTTAGGCATACCAACGGTTGGTGTTGTCAATGGTAATGTCACTGATTGGTTTTTTGGTTTGATTAAAGTCTTGCATGGTGATTATCTTGCTAAGTTTGTCATGGCCTGTTGGGGAATTTGGTGCAGTAGGAATGAGTATGTTTGGCAAGGGGTGGTGTTTGACATGGCTGTAATGTTACGCAGGGCTATACTTTCTGGCAGAATTGGCTACATGTGAATGTGACACAACATACAGGAAATCCGTCCATTGGGGAGTCTAGATGGACACGGCCAGCGGTAGGGAGACTGAAGCTCAATACTGATGCTACTCTAAACTCAACAACAAATTCTATGGGTTTGGGGTGGGTGTTGCGGGATCATGATGGAACTTTCATGGCTGCGAAGAATATGTGTTTAACAGGAGTCTATACTGTTAATGAAGCTGAGGCAGCCAGTTTACGTGAAGCACTGAGCTGGATAAAGGATACTGGAATGGGCAATATTAATGTAGAGATGGATTCCCAGACAGTTTTTTATTCCCTTACATCTTCCTCTTTTAATTCTTCGTTTGGTCTTTTAGTTGAGGATATTAAAGAATTGGCATCGCTCATACACGATGTGCAATTCCATTTTGTTAGACGATCTGCGAATTGTGCCGCCCACACTGTTGCTAGGGAGGCCTTTTCAGAGTCAGGTTGTGGAGAGTGGCTAGATGCCCCTCCAATGTTCCTTGAAAACTGTCTTACATATGATTTAATGAATTAAGTTTTTGGTTTCAAAAAAAATGCATACCAGTACAGGAAATCCTATTACAATAGCTCCAGCTGCACTCACGATGACACCCACAACAGTGAATGCTAATGAAGAAAAAGCATCAGATATCATCCCAAGAGCATAAGCAGTTGCTGCTGCTGGGCCTCCAAGCATTGAAATGGTGACAAGAAAGTAATTTAATGGTGGTGGCACCTAAATGTATCTCCCAAATGAATGGAAAACAACTCTAGCCTCCAAGCAAATTACAACAACAACCAAAGCAATAGAACAATTCACAATGGGAATGCTCTACAACTGGTTGTCATTCTTAGTGACCCACCACAGAGCCCCTCTAGTGGAGGCATACAATTGAAATAAAAAGGGGATGAAGAAAAGAAGAAACAAATCACAAACAGCAGCACTAGAGGAGAACATAACCGAATAATGTCAGGCAATATGAAACATCAAAGGTAAGAACAAAAGGTTCAGAGTGTGCGAACAACTCTCAAGCTGACCAAGGATTAGACTGTCATTTGGAACCTCTCCACCATGGTAACTCACTTCTTGCTTCATCTTGAACGATGATACACAAGGAATGGAGAAAAGCCAATAGAATATGCAACTGCGGAGACGGTTGCCCACGTGAAAATGGTCAAAGCTATTACCGAAATACAGGCAAACAAAAGCCGCTCAAGAGCCATCACAATGGTAGGATTTTCTATCTGAATCCACTTGAATTGCAGCGAAGCCCAAACTCCAATCAGGAAATTGACTAGAGCACAAACCGAGGTGGCGAGAAGGCCGAGAGCAATGGAATTGAAGGTGACAGTAAGTGAGGAGCTGAAGAAGAAAGCAATATGACTGGAGTAAGGCAAAGATGGAATAAAGAGACGCATGTATAATGAAATGACCCAAATACCCTCTTCTCAAACGATCATTTAACGGAAATGCAGACGGAGGACCAAAATTGTCCTCGTCACAATAAGTGTGTCCATAAATTGTCTAAAATTTTTATGAAGGACTAAAATTGTCCGTGCCACTATAAGTCTAGGACCAAAAATGTCTTTTACTCTCTCTCTCTCTCTCTCTCTCTCTCTCTCTCTCTCTCTCTCTCTCTCTCTCTCTCTCTCTCTCTCTCTCTCTCTCTCTCTCTCTCTCTCAACACACACCACACACACATATATATATTTATAAACACACACACACATATATATTTATACACAGACACACACACAGACACACACACACACACACACACACATATATATATATATATATATATATATATATATGTGTGTGTGTGTGTGTGTGTGTGTGTGTGTGTGTGTATATATATACACACACACACACACACACACACACACACACACACACATATATATATATATATATATATATATATATTATTGATCCGCTGAAAAAAAGGTAAAGAAGCTTGGATCTGGTGTTGGAGATGGCGAGGGACGGTGGTGAAGGAGGAAGAAACGTCGGTGGGGGGCCGGAGGAGATGGTGGCGGTGGAAGAGAGGTTGGAAGAGATGCCAACAGCGGAGGAGAGGCGATTGAGAGACAGTCGGAGTAGGGAAAGAAACGAGAGGAGGCCGGCGCCGCCTTCGCAAAACGAGCGGAGGCAAAGGCCAATCAATTTAGGATGAGGAAAAACCCTTGCAGAGAGACTATTAGGTTAGGAAAGTAACTTAATTGATTTGCACCTCAAATGTTCCACTAAGAGACTTTTAATATGGCGCCATAATCGATAAATATGTTATTGAATAAATTTAGTAGAATCTCAATCATTGTAAAAAAAAAAAAAAAAAAAAAATTGCCTCCTCTATGTGAGGTTTACTTTCATTGATAACATGGAATTAGATGCCCATTGATCAGAATTTCCTAAGTCCAAAAATTGCACCAAACGTGAGAATAATCTTTCCACCTTTTAAATTCGAAGGAAATTTTGAACTTCCGTGGCAACCAAATGCCCTCGAAAGAAATTAAAGAAAAAAATTAAATTATTTTAATCTTTTAGGATATGAGCTATGCTATACCAAGATTTTTATTATTTGACTTATTCAGACTATACCCATATTTTATTGGTGTCAATACGAGCCGGCCTGCCGCACCGTAAGTTTTTTTCGCGGGCCTTTGCGGACCGACCTGCGAAGCCCGCATGCTAGGATTATGCAACTCTAACCCGCCTCATGCGGACTTGCAGACCACGCGGGCCTGACTTCAAAAATAAAAAATATATATTATATTATTATTATTATTATTCTATATTTAAATAATTTAACTTAAATAATATTAAATTCCTTCGTGTTTAAAAACTAAAAAGTTCACATTTTTAAAAATTTTAATGTTATGTGTGTGTTTATAAGAATTGGAATCAAAATAATGTAATTGCAATGAGTTGTAGAATGAGTCACTTTGTTTGGTAGTAAATAACAATTGGAATCAAAATAAATAAATAAATAAATCATTAATTAAATTAAAAATAAATAAATATATAAAAATACATGATATATATCTATACACATACATATGTGTGTGTATTAAAATTCCATGTTTAATGCATGGACAATGCCTTTTTATTTTATTTTTCATTTCTCTTATTTTTTATTCCATTGTTCAAAAGCGGAGGAGTAATATGGTAATGAGTTTTATAAGTACTAAAAGATTTGAATCCAATAGTGGAATAATAAAAGTAAGCAAACAAATATGATAATGAGTATTAAAACTCATAGTCGAATGCAAAAGTTCCCAACCAAACCACCCAGGATATGTTTGGCAAACCTAGCTAAAAAGGTAGCTAAAAGCTGAAAAGCTATAAGCTAGAAGCTGAAAACTGAAGAGCTGTTAACTAGCTGATTTATACTTTAAAAGCTTAAAAGTGTTTGGTAAAATTAACTTTTTGATAAGCTGATAAATGTAAAAAGACAAAAAATGACATTTTCATAAAATTTAAATTGATGTGATTATTATATTATTTTTATATTATTAAATATATATGATATATTTAATTTATAAAAAATAAGTTTTTGTTTTTATAATATATATGAGATATATATTAAATTAAAACAAAAGAAAAAAAAATTAATTGGTAAAGGTAAATGATGTCATTTATTTATGAACGTGCGATTGAAGCTAAAACTTTAAAGAAGTTGTTGGGCGGTGAAGAGTTGCGGGAGAAGATGAATAAAAATATATGAGAAGAGAAAATGCCAAAAAGGTTTTAATTGAGAAGGGTAAAAGATGTCATTTATTTAAAATAATAAGGACAAAGATAAAAATAGTTAGGAAGCTCCTAACTTATTTTTGAAACGCTACCTAAGGTAGCTGACGGTAATAATGTTACCGGTAATAATAATATAATAACGCTATGTGAGAGAATAACAATAGTAGTATTGCTTTTGTCTCAGTATAGAAAATACAGTGTCCCTTTGCTAGCTGAGGAGAGCCCCATTTATACTTTGAGTCCTAACGGTAACATGGGACATAAATGGGGAGCCTAAGCCTTTAATTATCTCTCATCAATGGGGTTTTCAATGCTGGCTTCAATGACAGTAAAGGTGGCACCTGTTGGAATTCCTAACCGTTGGAGCTCTGCCCGTTGGGTTCCCATGTGATGCTGAGTCAGATGCCCATTTGTGATCCGGGTCGGGTGCCAGCCCTATTATCCTGTCACCAGTCCCCCCTACTCCTGAGTCAACGGATGTGTTCGAGTGGACTTGGGAGTAAGGCTGAATCTATCTTGATCCTGTATAGAATCCTGCTTGATATAGGATATGTGATTTTATTTGATCCAGTGTAGAATCCTGCTTGATTTAGGATATGTGGTTTTATTTCCAAATCCCTAATTTGTGCCTTCCAAACCCTTGATTTGTGTTTTCCTGCTTCACTTAACTTTTTTATCTCAGGCTCCTCTCCAATATAAACCCTTGTCTCTGAGCAGTTTGAGAGCACCTCTTCAACAACTTCTGCCACAGCTCTGTAAGTCTCCGCTGTCATTATTATTTTACAATTTATTTACGTGTGTGTATATATATATATATATATATATATATATATATATATATATATATATATATATATATATGCGTATACGTGCCTGTTTGCCTTTTTTTTTCTTTTTTTTTCTTTTTTTTTGATGCGAGGCGCTGTGCCTCGGCTTGTGGCCGAGGCGTCGCCTCGACCCCTTTTTTTTTTTTTTTCTTTGTTGTGTGGCCGAGGCATGCGCCTCGGCCACCCGAATTGTGTCTCGGCCAATCCGTAGCCGAGGACTCGGTTCTCTATTTTTTTTATTTTTTTTTTAATATGTTCTTTTCCTGACAAGCAGTTTTTGTACCCAAGTCTTTGCGATAACCGAGGTGAGGTTAGTGTCTTTTGCTTATAATAGATGTTACTCCTTTGATTGATGTCGGAGAACTTGATTTTGATGAGGAATACCTTCTTGAGCATGATTCCCCTCTTTTTGAAAATTTTCCCCCTCTTCCGTTTGTTGTTGATTCGCCCACACCTAGGCCCCAACTGAAAAAGAAGAAAAAACGCAAGGCCTCATATTCTGCTCTTGATAAGTCGCTCGTCCTGTCCATACGGCCTCAACTAGGGTCACGGGATTGGGATGATATTAGAGGTCTCCTTAGTCCTGACGTTCTGACTCTCCCTCCTAACCCTCAGGGTAATATCTCCGACCCACCCCTTGATAAGTATTTTGGGGTCCACCTTCTGTCGCTACAGGTTGGGCTGTGGTTTCCCCTTCATAGGTTTGTGATAGATTTTATGAACCACTACGAGATAGCTCCCGGCCAGCTTGTTCCCAATGGCCAACAGGTGATTGCGGGCTTTCTTTCTATATGTAAGGACAAAGGGATAGAATCCACGCTAGATATTTTCCAGGCTCTTTTCATAGTTGGTAGGGCTTCTCAGGAGGGTAAGGGATTTGTCATGGTTTTGAGCAGGCCGCATTTCAAACTCTTTGAGGACCATCCTACTTTTAATAAGGATTGGAAACCCAAATACGTCTTTGTCACCCTTGTGGGTTGTCCGTCTCCCTTTCGTGTCACGTGGGGATCCCATTTACGTTGCCCTCCTACCCTCGACATGAGTCCTTCCCCGCCGAGATGTAGATGATTTACTAGGGGATGGTCTTTTATCGATCGTTGATTACACTAACGAGTGGAAGCTCGCGGACTTAGGCTTCGTGAGGACTCAACCTGCTGCTATTGCACCCACGGGTATTCTTCTGTTATCACTTAGTCTTTATTCATCAACCACTAACTCTAACTTGTCTTCTTTTGTTGCAGGTACCATGTCTTCATCTTCGAGAACCGGTCGATACTTGTCGTGATCGCAAGATCCCCCCGCCAAGAAGAGCAAGGTAGAGAAAGGTAAAAAGAGCCAAGCTGCGGCCGAGGAGGTGATGTCGCCCCCGCCGTCACGCACGCCTACTCCATCCAAGGCCGCCGCGGGGGTGACGCAGCCATCAACTCGCACACCTACGCCTTTTCCATCCAAGGTCGCCGAGGGGGTGACGCAGCCTCCATCAACTCGCACATCTACGCCTTCTCTATCCAAGGTCGCCGAGGGGGTGACGCAGCCTCCATCAACTCGCACACCCACGTCTATTACCTTTTCCCCTCAACCCCCCGAGGTGCTAGGAGACACTTCCCTTGAGTCTGACTCGCGTGTTCGGACCAACTTGATCCGACTAGGAGCGGACGTGCCACCGGGAGCATCGTTAATATATAAAACTCTTGATGCGGATGAGTATGCTGCTCGTATTTCTCCTCCTGCGGACTTGGAACACCTCGTCGCCATGGATGTCAACATGCTGCAAGAGCGTTATCTTCGACACATTTTTTAGGTCAGTTTTCTCATACTTAAGTTCTTTCCTTGCTCTGGCGTATCTTACTCTGTCTGTTACTTTCAGGCCCTGCTAGAGGGACAGATCATTCATGCCCAACGACGGCGAGTGACAGACACGCTCATTGAGGATGTTAAAATTAGGGATGTGGAAAACAAGAGCCTGAAGGACCTGCTATCGATCCGAGAAGGGGCTCTGAGCAAAATGGAAGGCGAGCTTGGGGCGCTAAGGAAGGAGCACCAAGCGCTGTTGGCCCGGGAGGAGGCTCTGAGCAAGCTGGAGAGCGAGCTTGAGGCCCTAAGAAAAGAGCACGGAGCGCTTAAACTTGCCCTAGGGAAGGAGCGGGAGGACCATGAGAGGACCCGTGCTGACCATGCTGACGCCCTTGACCGGGCTATGGAGGCCTACAAGAATTCAGCCGAGTTCAATGAGGACGCAATGCATTATATGAGCACTCCTTAGGCTATCCGGGAATTCCTCAAAACTGAAGTTGGTCAAGAGGCGGTCGAGGCCGAGGCACAGGTAGCTTTTAACATTGGGCAGTATACGAAGCAACAACAGATTTTTCCAGTGCTGAGGGAGAAGGTTCCAAATTTTGATCCCGTGTCCCTCAGCTTTCCTGTCATAGAGAAGAATCCTGACCCTGATGTCCAGAGTGAATCCACTGATGATGTTACTGATGCTCGTGAAGATTCTTTGGTGGATGAGTTTCACGGCATCGACACTAGCAACGTCCCCAATGTTCCACTTGATCATATTGTGATTGAGAACCTTACAGACAACGAGTAGTTCGTAGTCATACTTGAGATTTTTCCCTTGCTTTCTAGCTACATCTTCGAACAATTTGCTTTCCTGTGCTTTCCTATGTTTGAACAATTTGCTTCCCTATGTTCGAACAACTTGCTTTTGTTTTGGAATATTCGGAATAAACCAATTACTCCGGAGTAAAAATGTTTTTTTTTTTTGCGGCGGCGTTGGTCGAGGCGTGCCTCGGCCAAACCGTAGCCGAGGCGTGTGCCTCAGCCAACCTCACGCCTCGGCCAATCCTTGGCGGAGGCGTGCTTTGGTCAACCTTTGGCCGAGGCGCGTGCCTCGGCCATCCGAGGTTTTTTTTTTTTTTTTTTTTTTTTTTTTTCTTTTTTTTAACAACATGGGTGGACCACGAGGATATTATTTCAGAAAGCTTCGTAAGAGATGATAACGAACTTGCTTTACTAAATAACATGGACGGACCATGAAAATAAAATATTATTTTAGAGAACTTTAGCATGTAGAGCAGACGGACCGCAATTACCAAGTACTAGTTCCAATGATTACTACTACAGGATATTTAAGGAAAATACTTGATCAAATGTTCCGAGTTCCATACCCGATCGATCATCCTTCCCCCTGTCGTTTTTAACTTGTATGTTCCTGGGCGAACGACTTCTTCCACGGCGTAAGGCCCCTCACATTTCTTTGCGAATTTCCCCCCTTCAAGGAATTGGCTGGCTTCCCTTCTTCGCAACACAAGGTCGCCGACTTGGAAATATCGGGGTCGGACTTTTGCGTCGTGGTAGGACTTTAGCTGACGACTGTAGTTCTCCATCTTCCAGAATGCCGCTTTTCTCTTTTCGTCCAAGAAGTTCAGATCCACCCTTTGGTGGAGTTCATTTTGTTCTGACTCGAACTCCTCCACCCTTCTACTAGGTATGATTACTTCCACCGGGGCCCGAGCTTCGAATCCATAGGCGAGTGCAAACGGGGTTTCTCCGGTGGCCCTTCTTGGTGTCGTGCGGTAGGCCCAAAGGATGCTGTCGAGTTCCTCCACCCAGGCTCCGTCGGCTACTTCTATCTTTTTCTTGAGGTCGTCGAGGATGGTTCTATTCGCATTCTCCACTTGCCCGTTTGCCTGAGGATAAGATACCACCACCCGGTTGTGCTTAACGCCCCATCCTGCTAAGAATTCTGAAAATTCTTGTGCCTCGAACTGACGACCATTGTCTGTGATTACCTGGAGAGGGATACCGAAACGATAAATGATGTTTTTCTCAACGAACCTTTTGCACCTTGCTGCGGTGATGCTCGCCAGGGGCTCGGCCTCCACCCACTTCGTGAAATAGTCGATGGCCACAATGATGTACTTCCTGTTTCCAGTCCCTGTGGGAAGGGTCCCTACCAGGTTAATTCCCCATCTTGAAAAAGGAATCGCGGTGCTTACCGGGGTGTAATTCGTCGCAGGTCGACCTGGTAGTGCCTGGAATTCTGGGCACTTAGGACATCGCTTTGTATACTCGACGCAGTCCCTCAGCATTTTGGGCCAAAAATACCCTTGTAACATGATGCGCCGTGCAATGGTGTACGCTCCTTGGTGCGCGGAGCATACCCCCTCGTGGACTTCTTTCATCACCAACTTGGCTTCATCTGGATATAGACACCTCAGTAACGTGCCGTTGTAGGAGCGTTTGTATATCTTATCGCCCAAGACAACGTAGCTGGGTGCCCGTAACTTTGTTACCTTTGCCTCTGCCTCGTTTTGTGGTAAGGTGCCATCTGCCTTGTATCGCTTAATATGATCAATCCAACATGGCTCCCTAGTCTGCACGGGGAAGACCCACGAAACGTCGATACTTGAAGTCTTGAGGTCTTCTAGCCGAGCGATCTTCCTAATGTGGCTGGGGACTCCGGTACTTAGTTTTGAGAGCATGTCGGCGTCTGCGTTCTGCTCCCTTGGTACTTGATGTATTTCATACCCCTCAAACTCGCGCAAGGTTCTCAGCACCGCGTCTCTGTATTTCTGCATGCTTCCTTCGTTGGCTTCGTACTCCCCAGACACCTGGCTGACTACAAGCTTGGAATCGCATCAAATTCGGACCTTTTCAGCTCGTAGTCCCGCCGCCAACCGCAGCCCATTGAGGAGGGCCTCGTACTCCGCCTCATTGTTAGATAACTTGAAGTGGAATCGGATGGCATAGTAGGCGTGGAATCCCTCCGAAGTGACGAGCACTACACCGCCGCCGCAACCTTTGCTGTTGGAAGAACCGTCTGTGGACAAGGTCCACCACCCTCCATCTTCAGTTTCTACTTGGTCCGTCACTTCCCGAGCTGTGCACTCCACTATAAAGTCTACAAGAGCTTGGCCTTTGATGGCGGGCCTTGGTTTGAAATCTATGTCAAACTGACTGAGGTGCATGGCTCACCGTGCCATCCTGGTGGAGCTGTTAGTATTCCGAAGGAAGCTCCCCAACGGCTGGTGTGAGAGTACGTGGATGGGGTGAGCTTGGAAATAGTGGGCCAACCTTTTTGATGAAGTGACTATGGAAAATACTGTTTTCTCCAATACACTGTACCGGAGCTCCGTGTCGTGTAGGGCTTTACTCACGTAGTAGATGGGACGCTGAGTCCCTCCTTCTTCTTTGACCAGCACGGAGCTGATCGCACCCTGTGATACGCCCAAGTACAAGATTAGAGTTTCACCTGCTTCTAGCTTTGCAAGCAGGGGCGGGGACAACAAGTATTTTTTCAACTCCTCGAAGGCCTTTTGACAGGTGGCCTTGCGACTTTTGACGATCATGTCGTCCACGTATGCTTCCATGTTCCGTCCCAATACCGTCTTGAACAGCTTTGCCACCATGCGAGTATATGTGGCCCCGGCATTCTTCAATCCGAATGGCATGACCAAGTAGCAGAATATCCCCTCAGGAGTGGTGAAGGCGGTCTTTTCGGCGTCCTCCTCATGCATACATATCTGATGGTACCCATGGAAGGCGTCCATGAAGCTCATGAGTTCACATCCTGCCGTCTCGTCCACCAATTGATCTATATTGGGTAGTGGAAAACGGTCCATAGGGCATGCCCTATTGAGGTCCGTGTAGTCCACGCACATCCTCCACGTTGATCCTTTGGGAGCCAAGACTACGTTGCTCAGCCACTGTGGGTAGTAAATCTCCTTGATGTGCCCCACGTGGAGTAACGCGATCACCTCCTTTTTCACGAACTCTCTTCGTTCTGCCGACATATACCTTTTTCGCTGATGCACTGGTTTTTCGCTGGGGTCGACTGCGAGCTTGTGGGTTATGATGCTTCGATCTATGCCCGGCACGTCCTCTGGCCCCATGCGAACACTGCGTGGGAACGGCGGATTACATCCACTATCTGGCCCTTAGCTCTGGGCTTAAGCCTGTGCCGATCTTCACCACTCGGTCTCGTCTGGAGGGATCCAGAACTATATCTTCTGTTTCTGACGCGGGCTCGGCGCGGGGCCAGGCCTCTTCTTCTTTGAAAATTTTCTCTGCGATCGTGTGGACCTGTAGGTCCTTACTGCTAATCTTCTTGCATGCCTTCACGTAGCAACTGCGAGCTGCCCGTCGGTCCCCTCTAACGACTCCTATTCCATTTGGAGTAGAGAACTTCATACACAAGTGTTCCACTGACACTATGGCCTTGAGGTCCTCCAGTGCTGGCCTCCCCAGTATGATGTTGTGCGCACAAGTGAGTCTTACCATGATGAAGTCCATGTCCAGCTTGCGAATGTTGGGGCTCGTGCCTATCTCCACGGGCAGGGTCACCGACCCTTCTGTTTCCACTGAATCCCCAGTAAACCCAGAGAGTGGAGTTCGTACCTCTTTGAGCTGGGCTCTAGGTAGCCCTAACTCGGTGAAGGCGTTGTAGTACATCACATTGACCGAGCTCCCCGTGTCGACCAAGATACGATGTACGATCATATCATTGATGTCCATCTTAATCACTAGTGCGTCGCGATGGGGTAAGGGACCCTCGGGGAGGTCCTCGCCAGAGAAAGTGATGGCCTCCCACCTCTACTTCTTTCCTTTGGGAAGACTTACCACTTCTCCCACGTACAGCTGTCTGCTCCACTTCTTCCTTTCTGTGGGTGTGTCGCCCCCCGCAGGTCCACCATAGATAAAGTGTATGGTGTGCTTCTTTTGTCGTCTGGGCGCCACCTCGGTTTCCTTCTCGCTATCATCCTGCTCAGATATCTGGTCATGTTCTCTTTTCATGGCGTTCGAGGTGGACGGCTCGGCGCCATCCTCCTTCCTCTAGACATTTTTTGGTGGATTTTTTTATGGATCGTGTTGCGGCTGTTGCTCCTGCTTGGATTGCTTGACAAAATGCCGGAAGTAGCCCTGCTGGATGAGTTCTTCTATTTGCCTCTTCAGCACGTTACATTCATCCGTGTCGTGCCCGGGTTGCCTATGGAACCTGTAGTACTTTGCTTGGTCTCCTTTTGGGGAGACCTTCATGCACTCTGGTGGGAACTCGACTATTCCCATCTCCTCAGCCTGTTTTAGGATGACACTGACGGGATGGGTAAGAGGAGTTAGGTTACGCAAGGGAACCACGCGAGGCCGTTCGTGGTCCCGGCCTTTCCCTGCGGCCGGGTGGTTCAAACGTGGTGCCTGGCTGGGTGGACCAGCTTTCCCAGGTTTCGCGTTTTTCCTACCGTCCTCCTCATCTTTCTTCTTCCTGTCGATGTCCTCCGCTTCGGCATAGCGGCTAGCCGTCCTCATCAGATCTTCGTAAGAACGGGGGTGGTGGGCACTCAGCTGCTTGTGAAAATACCCCGATCTCAAGGCATGGATGAATATCGGGATTGCCGCCTTGGAGTTGAAGTCATAGACATTATTGACTTCCTTTTTCCATTTGATCAGGAAGTCTTTGAGGCTCTCGCCTCTATCTTGCTTTAGTACACAGAGATGAGAGAAGGGTTTCTTACGTTGTATGCTACCAGAGAAGTATGTCAGGAAGCTTTTGGACAACTCCCCAAAGCTTTGGATCGACCCGTCTGGGATGGTGTTGAACCAGTCTTGGGCCGTTCCATCCAGGGTGGACAAGAACGCTCGGCATATGATGGCGTCCCCTGCACCGATCATTACGATAGCAGTCTTGTACCTCGTCATGTGGACACATGGGTCAGTGGCTCCCGTGTACGCCTTGATGGCGGGTAAC